>NC_092814.1:393077652-393377652 GCF_023375885.2 Dermacentor andersoni | reverse complement strand
ATAGCGCATAAAACACGACTACGCAATTAGAGATACATATATCGCGGAATAAGGGAGAATAGACCAAGCAATTTAAGAGCGAATATTAGATATTGCATGATGAGGTAAAGGTATGGAATTGATTTCATACGGTGGTCTAGGCGCAGGTGGTGGTGGCTGGTACGGCGGACCAGGGGGGCTGAAATGGTGGAAATGATAACAATGTAGATCTAAGCGGTTCTGAACCATTTCAAATGCAGTACACATAAGAGGCCGTGAAAGTCTTACGGCGGTCTCGCCACTGGAGGAGGCCCTGGAGGGGGTCTAGGGGGAGGAGGTGGTGGTCTGCAAGGGACAGTTGATGAGGGTTTATGTATTATATTACGCAGTGGTTGAACAGTGAATGAGAGCAGGCGTTTCTTACGGAGGCCTGGCCACAGGAGGTGGAGGGGGGAATGCTGGTGGGGGTCGCGGCGAGGGAACCTGCGGTCTGCAAAATGTTCGTCCAATACGTATTAAGGTGCAAGGCACACTCGTTTGCCAAATACAAGTGTCTGCTGCAATGTAATGGTTCAGTAGGAGCTGCTTGTTCCTAATTTGCATTGGTTTCAAGAATTCGTTTATATAATATGTATAAATATACGAACAGAATACTGTTTAAGGGGCTTCGGGAAAGCTGGTATAGACATTTTTACATTTCGTAATTAAAAATTGAAATTTTCTTGCGTTGCCATTGTCATTAAAACACCAAATATAAGTGGAAGTGTTCGCAGAATAATAATGATGTAGCTCGCAAAGAGTACCTAGAAATGGAAAAGAATCAACACCAGTAGGTCTGAATATAAGAGTGAAAACACACGTCATTTAGTCAAAAGTGTAAATTGCGAAGCGCTCAAAATTTATGTAAATGTTGTAGAAGCGATCAAACCGCCAACAAAGATTGCAATTTCCTCGGCAGATGAGTACTCGATGTTTGATATGAAATAAATATCTGCAGGTTATGGTGCTTGAGTATATCGACTGCTAAAAAAGTAAAGCCATAATTGAAATGACACGCTTTAAAAGTTGTAGGCAGACAAATCAGCATCGGTCACACTCAAATTATCACGGGTAACGACAATTATCAAAGTGATCAAAGAAGAACGACCTCTTGCGAGAATTGAACGCCGTAATCCTAAGTGCTAAACCAACTTCGACACTCGCAATAACCTCGCGCTGATGAATTTCGCATTACAATGAATATCGGTTTAATTTATTTGCTGAACTAATAACTGACAGGCAGAAAAACGCAAGTTGTATGTGCTTATCAAGCGTTCGTCAGAGACGTGGCTGTTTTTCACTCGTCGTATGGCAAGCGTGTGAAAGCGTGTTTATTAAATTTCCATGCCGATTGCATTTTTATAAATATATCACCGTACATAAGGAAGATCGTACGGAGGTCGAGGCGCTGGTGCTGGAGGCTGATACGGTGCACCAGGAGGCCTGAAGGTGGAACGAATGTCCACTTACCATTAGAGCTGTGCGTCAAACTATGCGATAAAAACTCACAAAGGCAACATAATGCTAATGAGCGTGAAAGTTGTCTCCGTCCTTGTGGTCAATAAGAGCGCAATGCTTTCAAAGTGTGCGCGGCCATCTTGTAGCGTTACGTGTTTCCCCAGATACAAAGTTGGGTGATGTTTTCTTACGGCGGTCTGCCGACAGGAGGTGGTCCCGGAGGAGGAGGTCTCGGGGAAGGAAACGGTGCCCTATAAGAGGAACCAATATTTAGTGCGCGCGAGATCATCATGCAAGGAGGCCTTAACATCTTACGGTGGTCTCGCCACAGGCGGAGGTGGGGGCTGGTACGCAGGTGGGGGCCGTGGGGAAGGACGCTGGGGCCTGTGAATGTGGAGGCGAAAGATATGCCGTGCATCAATTGCGATGAACACCCAGTAGTATACATGGCGCGCGGGCGTACACTTCACAGCGTTTGATGCAGTTTTTTGGCATGCTGCTAACACAGATGATTATTGAATTGCTAAATTTACTGGAAAGTACGCTGAATCGAAAGTTATTGAGCGTTGTTTTCGTTCCTTATTAGCCAGGAAATGTTTGAGATGTCTTAAATGCTGACGACACTCGTACAACTTAGCTGCTTTATTCAGAGTCGCATGCACTACAATAAGCTTTATTTTATCATTCAATAGTTTCTACACCGATTTAGGAAATTCATACGCTGATGCACAATGTTACAATGGGACAATGTGCACCCCTGAGCACCCATTAGTGCTCATCAGCCCTCGCCTTCTTCAATTGCTGGTTGTAGTAGCTGGGTGCTTGGATGACTCTGCACACTTACTCGCATAATGATAAAATTTCTTCCCAGAGAACACAGAATTACGTTAATGGGAGGTCTTGACTTTTATGAAGCGCCGTAACAGAATATCAAAACCTTTCCCAAAAACATATCTAAGGAAATACCATTTTTAGTGGAAAGGATTATACGTTCCATTGCGCGAAAAACGCTTTAAAAATAAAATTTAGTACATCTCGTCCTGGGTGGGGAACGAACCCGGGCCCCTGGGGTGCGAGACAAGCACGCAACACCGACGGCATGGTGGCTCCGCGGTTCCGGTTGTGTGAAGGTGTGCTTAGTGCTGGCGTCATTGCGCGCGTGATGGAGCAGCCAATGGGGAGGAGGTGGCGCCACGTCACGAGTTTATGAAATGAGCGCGTTCATGAAGTCCCCAGGACTGCATACGGTACAATGCTTTCGAATTCCCACACGTAAACAGTAATAAGTGTCTCTGCCGAATTTCTTTGCAGCTCACGGAGTTTAGTCCTACGAGTAGATGCAGAAGCACGAATTGTTGCGCATTACATGGCATTACACGCATCTTGGTCTGATTGGAGTTTGTCGAGCACTCCTGGTTCGTTATGTCCTCAGTTCCGTATAGATGCAATGATTGCTGTTGTAGACCCCGCCGCAGCCAAACGAACGAGACGATGATGCTCCGGCTTTCTGCAACTAAGTCTGCGTAAACTCTGCGGAAAAGCAGCGCTAGCCAGAAGACGCTAGGACCAGTTTTCGAGTGAAACTAAAAATACGCAGCCATCACCCGGCATGGAAGCCACGAGAAATAAAACGGCACTTTACCGATTACCGTCGCGCGCCTATATCGGGGGTATAGTAAAGGCCGAAGTCTACAACCACACAGCGTAAATACAGGACGTGAGAAAAAGCGCCCTTTTCTGTTCAAGTCGTTGACCAAGCAGGCCAAATGTGCATACTTCTGAAGGTTTTTGGGTCAAGTACTTTGATGGCATGCGCTTTGCGAGGGCGGACTTCACTCCTGCGCTCCATCAGGCAAGTGCCCAGTGATGTCGAAAGCTGCACACATGTGGTTCAATATGAGCGGTGAATTTGCTGGCGCGATATCGCTGCATGTGATATTGAATACTCTTCCGTCAGCTCACTAGGATGGGTGTCAGGGCGCCGCTGTGGCTATGCTAGGCTTCGACACGGGTTGCTCGCCGAAACAATAACTTGCTCACCCCTGATGAACTCGCTTCAATGGGAACTCAGTAATTTTATTTTAATTACAAATTCATTCTACTGCATCACTTTGTGCCTTCGTTTCGTTCCACGGGCAAGTGAATCACGCGCTGAGAAACGCAGTCACCTGCTAGCTCCAGTCATTCGCTGTTCTTCCGTATTAGTAATTTTCCGTCCACACCCTGCATTTGTTGGAACTGTATTCCTGTCATACCTCAAACATTCCCGCCCATTGAAGAGTAACCTTGAACCGGTTGTGACTTGTGTCCCAGTGGTAAAGAAAGAAGCCATCGGTCGCATTGACAGCGCCTCTCGGTTGGCGTTGAGAGAGACCTACATCGACGCAGCGAGCGTCGTTCGCGTGACGTCAGCGCGAGGGCTCGTGCAGCACGTGAGCTGTGCTGTTCTGGCGTTGCCCGGGCTCCACCTGCATTGCTTTTGTCCTTTCGCTCTCCTTCTCTGTTAATTACGAGGGGCCTTTGGAACGCATTACTTCCGTGTTTTCTTTCCTTAAGCTTTCTTCAAGTGTGAACAGGCATTCTTAAGCAACAGTACATTTCTCAAGAGGAACATCACAGTGCTAGCCGACGGAGCTTAGTTAAGCGAGGTCCGGACTTTTCATGCGCTGTTATGACCTCCGCAGCGGCAGCTTACGTGTATAGTAGAAAGATAAGGTCCCGGAAAGATACCCTAGAAGATTCCGGAACAGCTTTCATCACGGCACATATAGGCACCGTAAAAGAATGTTTAGTTTATATCTAAACATGCAAACTCATAAAGAATACGCGCAATCAACGTAAACTAAATGTACTTTAAGGAAACATTTGCAGCTGTGGGGGCGAACACCAGGTAGAAACCTGCAAGTCGGCTTTACCTCAAAGGGCCTATGGCTTCGTTTAGAATTTGCATAGACAGCTCTCGTGGTTTGTGAACCATAGGTGATCATTTTCGTTTGCTTGACATCTCGTGTGTGACACTACCGCAGCCGGATATCTTGCTTCGGTCTCTCTGCTCGCATCGTGCTTTGAAAAGACAGTAGGCGCGTGCCAAGCTTCGCCTTCCTTGTCCTGCGATCCTGCTCTAAACAAACAAATAGCGCTGGCGGCCAACGTGTCAGAGTTGACCGAAGACATTTAGTCAGAACCTTAGTAGGCAACACAGAAACTTAGCAAAGAAACGAGCTATTGGTGGTGTGTTGCCTCTAGGCCACACTCGCCCAAGTATCACTGGTGAACTGACAAAAACAGCAACAGTTGCTGCGGGGTAACAAGCATGTAAGAAGTTGCTGGCAACATACAGCTTCTGCATCATATCTCTCCATTTTAACTCGCTAAAACTTCCCGGCTAGTGTAAATTTCTTTACGCTACTAGTAACGCTACTGATACCCCTATTAGTATCATTAAAACATTCCAGAGAAGATGAATGGGAAAATACTGCACATGAAATATGATGAATATGTGCAAATGCTTTCATACGGTGGTCTAGGCGCAGATGCTGGTGGCTGGTATGGCGGACCAAAGGGGCAGAAATTGTGGAAATAATAAGAATGTTGGCCTAAGCAGTCGTTAGTGACATTCAATGGAATACGCGGATGAGGTCACGAAAATCTTACGGCGGTCTCGCCACCGGAGGGGGCCCTGGAGGTGGTCTGGGGGGAGGAGGTGGTGGTCTGAAAGGGACAGTTGATGAGAGTTAATGTATTACCCTAGACAGTGGTTGAACGGTGAATGAGTGCAGGCGTTTCTTACGGAGGTCTGGCCACAGGAGGTGGAGGGGGGAATGCAGGTGGGGGTCGCGGTGAGGGAACTTGTGGTCTGCAAAATAATTGCGCATTCATCATGTATTCCTATGGCGGATACAAAGTGCGAGCACGTCTTCTAAATAAGCGCGTAGCTTCGTTTCATTTTTTTTTTCAAGGTGCATTACACAACAGGATTCGACATTAGCTGTTAGATAGTTTTTTATGTAACACATGTAACCCCTGATTGGTGTGTTGTATGGTAGGCAAAAGCTGATTAAACGTGTATACATTTCTGATATTTTATATGGTTGTTTTTGCCGGCATTTATAGAAAGCGAGAAGTTTCAATCGAAGCAGTTGAGTACTAAGTGGGATACATTCCTAAACGTTAAGCTGTAAATCAAATTTAGAAATGATACTTTCATGGACAAGCCGTACTAAGTTTGTGAGCTACCCAATCTAATCATCGTGTAAATGCATTATTACAATATGTGACGGTCTCTAGAAATATAGTGGCTGCTATGCATAAGCGATTATGACGTGTCTTGGGAAGACAAAAGAAAATAAAACAGGGCGGATAGCACTCAGTGGACCGATTCTGAATATTCGATATGGGGGCTGCTCGCCGTGGTTCGTCACTGTGCCAAATACTTAAAATATGAATGCCCTATGAAAAGGATACGCTTTACTAGTTTCAGAAGAACGTCAGTTTTGCCTAGTTTTTGTTTACTGCGTATTAGATTGGCCGCAAATAAAGACGGGTAAGCGCAGTTCATAGTTACCGACCGTGTCGTTTTTGTGTTCTCTTCCGCTGTGCCCGTCTTTATTTGCGGCCAATATGATATGCTGTGTTAGTTGTAGGGAGATGCGTGGAAGTAACTAACTGAACTAGCTGGAAGTAAGCTAGCGATTACACAATTCTGCCTTTAAACGAAAATAGCTCGGAAATGTAATCAACGGGAGGTTCCAAGTTCGCGAACCCAAACATTTACATGTATAATCGCTATGGTACTCGCAAAAAGCTGAGGCTGCTAAATTGAATTGAATTGAATTATGGGGTTTTACGTGCCAAAACCACTTTTTGATTATGAGGCACGCCGTAGTGGAGGACTCCGGAAATTTCGACCACCTGGGGTTCTTTAACGTGCACCTAAATCTAAGCACACGGGTGTTTTCGCATTTCGCCCCCATCGAAATGCGGCCGCCGTAGCCGGGATACGGGGGCTGCTAAATTGGGCGGGGCATTAGATGTGGGGTGTTGAAGCTTGTAAGTCCAAAGAGCAGAAGGGGCTGTTTCTGCATCGTCATGTAGCAAACATGAGTCAGCGTTAGCCAACAATGGCGCCGCGATATGCAACAAGTGATGGATAAATGTATAAGAATGTTCGTACGGTGGTCGAGGAACAGGCGGTGGAGGTTGATACGGAGGACCAGGAGGTCTGGAAGTGGGAGAATTTCGTCGTCACCATTACATTCATCGTGGGATGTAGGTCGCGGGAAAAATAAGCTTAGAGCGACGCTTACGGTGGTCTTGCCACAGGAGGAGGTCTCCGTGGGGGAGGAGGTGGCCTATAAATGCAGAAGCCATTTAGGGTGTCAAAGGCAATGCGCATAAATAATTCTGTGCCTGGAGGTTAATTTGGGAATATTTCTTTTCTTACGGAGGTCGGGTAACAGGAGGTGGTCCTGGAGGTGGTCTCGGCGAAGGAGGAGGTGGTCTAAAAGAGGAAGCGTCAGTTAGCGCTCGCAGGATTAGAGCGGCTAATATTTCAGTAGCCGAGGGCCACGGGCTCCTTACAGTGGTCTCGCCGAGGGAGGTGGAGGCGTGTACGCAGGTGGAGGCCGTCCCGAGGGGCGCCGAGGTCTGTGAAAGGGGCAGAGAACGTTCGACCCGGCTTCTGTTTGCTAACGAGAAGCAATTAACGGAAGCGCACGCGTGTATTTATGTGGCACCTGCGATTTTTTTTAGTTGGAGTATATTTCTCGCGTAAAAGAGCGGCGTTTCACATATTCGTTCAATTTTGAAATGTGCGGTAATTGCCTGCTCGTTATTCGTAATGTGGAGGCGATAAAAACTATACATGTGTTGATGAGAGTGACTCGTTGGGCTAGGTGGTACATGGTTACGCTAGGAGAATGCCACTAGGAGAATGGAGGACGTCGTTTTCATGAATGAAGTTCAGTTGTTAGTCCAGCCACCTTCCTGGCGCATTGTCTATGTCTGCTTCTCGATTTTTTTTTTACTTTCAAGTTTGCTGGCATTGTCGTAGTGTGATGCGTGCGTTTATGTGTTTAAAAAAAGGTTCACTAATTATCAGTTTAAGTTTACACCGTCGGGCACATTACACTATCGCGAAATTAAGGCTGAGCAGTAGTAAATGCCCGTTTCTCCAGCAGAAGGCCACCGCCCAGCAGCCCTTTCAACAACTTGTCTGCTATTATTTCTGGCCGCAGAGAGCACACTCTTACGAGTGAAAATGACGATATGTAACCTGAATAAAACGTCATTGTACTATTCATCAATTTAAACTGGTTTGCTGTGCCCCGGACGACTGAAAACTCACTCCAGCGCATCAGAAGCGCTACCATAGACCTTCTATTGCGGTCGGCTTATCGCGATTGAGTGAGCACTTCCAGTTACCAAACTGAGGGTTGAAATATGCACACGTTCGGTTTTGTGGGGTTAAATGCTCTTACAAAATGAATACGGCGTTTCAGCCACAAAAGCGTCTGACAAGGAGTGCGTGGCAAATTATCTGGCATGGCAATGCATTTTAGAAAACTCTTTGGAACACATTTATCGAAGCTTCCGTTAGCCTTAAGATTAAAATTTTGTAAATTCTTCTAGAAAGCCGGATATCACGGCATAACGGGAAAGAACCCACATGAGCAGAAAAGTAAAGACAAATCAATGGTAAATTCTAAATGAATTTGGGAAATGCATTCATACGGGGGCCTCGGCGAAGGTGCTGGCGGCTGGTACGGCGGACCAGGGGGGCTGAAATTGGGGAAGTGATAAGGGCGTTGGCCTAAGCGGTTGCTGAGCAATACTCAATTGTAAACACATGAAGAGGTCGTGAAAGCCTTACGGTGGTCTCGCCACTGGAGGGGGCCCTGGAGGGGGTCTGGGCGGGGAAGGTGGTGGTCTGTAATGCACAGTTTATGCGGATTCATGGATCATGTGTTGCATTAGGTACTGGTTGACTAATGAATGAACGCAGCCGTTTCTTACGGAGGTCTGGCCACAGGAGGTGGAGGAGGGAATGCAGGTGGGGGTCGCGGTGAGGGAACTTGTGGTCTGCAAAACATTTCCGCAACAGATATTAAGGTTCGAAACGGGCTCGGAGCGCTGGTGGTTATGCTTAGTACGAGCGTTGATTTGTTCCCTCGAAATACTGGATTCAATGTGCTTCATGCGCGAGCATTCGAGATGGAGCGTCAGATGCTCATGTACGTAATATTTACTGAAGTGAATTAGTTGCTAGGGTGGCCATGAAGAGCTGATTGAAAGAGGATTATCGTCTCGTAGTTTTATGATAACTGTATATCAACTATATTCAGCATTTGTTACGTAAACAATGTTCCTAGATATACCACTTACAATGAAATCAGAAATGATATTCATCCCTCAAATGTAGCCTGCAATTTGAATATATATTGAAAACATTAGTGTAATATTGCATAGCTATAATTTGTCGACATTTGCCTGTAAGGTATCTGCGAAGCTTCAAACACGGTGCCCACAAGGGAGTAAGAAATGAAATATACCGATATTAACATTGCCGTAATCTAGAAATCTAACAGGATGAGTACCTGCCGTGCCAAGCCATCATAAGTATGTGGGCTATGCAAAGTAAACGTTGTGTAACTAATTAGTACATTGCGTAATGCTCCCTGAGCTAGTTGCTTCTGAACATGCACCATTATCATCACTGTTCATTTGCAAAACATTTATTGGGATTTTCTAAGTAAATTATTACTATATGTTTGACATGTACGTATGTAAAAGAAAAGGGTACTTAGGATTCACTGGGCAAAGTGCTCAGAAATCGAAGCCCTTATCACAAAGGCAGGCTACACTTATGGTAGGTAAACGCAGGTATTGCTCGATCTAGCATTAACACAAGCATCTATAAATACCAAACTAATAACCTTTTTAAGGGAAAGAATCGGATGCGAGAACTGAAGTCTCATAAACACGTCCAGACTCGTAAAGGACTGTCATTCTGCCCACGCTGGGTCAACGGCCATTGGACCTACGCTGTCCCTCACGCGTGCGCGAGCTCGGTATTTAGCCACGGGAGGTTGCCTCTGGCGACGGCCATTGGTTGCAGCAGCTCGTCAGGGTCTTGGCGAGCGCTCTTCCGTTGTTTCAGGAGGGCGCACCTTTGCGATTGTGTCTCTCTGTGTTATGCTTCTCATTTCCAATGCCTTGGGGGGCACGGTGACAAGAGCGTTGCTTGAAATTGGCAGGTGACCATTTCTAGGCGCATTCTAATTCTCATTATTTCTATGCGGGGCGTCCCTATCGTCCAATATAAGTCCGGTGGGATGTTTTTCAACGATACCACTGATCAGGAGCTTACAATACAAGGCCATGAAATACCCCGAATGGCCGAATACAAATATCTAGGAGTATGGATAAACAAAGGGCAGATGTACAAGGAAAAGCACGAACAGTCTCTCATAGCAAAAGGGCGAAGAGATGCCGGGATAATGAAACGTAAGGCATTGTGGGGGTACAACAGGTGTGAGGTACTGAGAGGTATTTGGAAGGGAGTAATGGTGCCGGGGCTTACTTTCGGGAATGCGGTCCTGTGTTTAAGGGCAGAGGTTCAGTCGAGACTAGAAGTAAATCAGAGAGCTGTGGGAATGTTAGCACTAGGTGCCCACGGGAAAACCACAAACGAAGCAGTACAGGGAGATATGGGCTGGGTATCGTTCGAAGCACGGGAAGCTCAGAGTAAAATCCTATACGAAAAACGTCTGAGGAAATTGGACGATAGCAGGTGGGCAGCTAAGGTGTTTAAATACCTATACAGAAAGAGCGTTGACTCACAATGGCGGAAAAGAACTAGGAAGCTAACCAGTAAGTATGCCAGACACGAGGACGAAGAAAGACGGAGCATTAAACGACAGGTTAAAAATGCGGAAGGTAAGAATTGGATAAATTCAATGCAAAAGAAGCATAGTATGGAACTATATCGATACTGGAAACAGCAGATCAGGAAGGAAGCGTTGTATGATAGCTCAAGAGGCAGTGCCCTACTATTTGAAGCTAGATCAGGATGTCTTAGAACGCGGAGTTATAAAAAGAAATTTAACGAAGAAGAAGACACATGTACTGTGTGTGGTAAATATGCAGAAACAATGGAACACCTCGTACTAAAATGTGATGGTATCAAGCCCGATGTCGATGCGGCCACAGTCACCCTTCCTGAGGCCCTAGGGTTCAGAGATGATAATAGTCATGTAAATAAATATGCGGTGGAAATTAGTAAAATGCGATTGGAGGATTGGTGGTTCAAAAGCAGAGAGGTGACATAAGGTTAAAAGGGTAGGAAGACATATTTAAACAAAATCGAGAAATTCAATAACTCACAACACAGATAAAAATAAAATTAAAGGCAAAATAAAAATATGAGCATGGTGGCAACTGCCATCGCCCCGTTTCAAAGGGGACGCTCCTACCTTCCATCCATCCAATAAATAGGGGACGCTCATAACATCCATCCATCCTTCAGGACATCAGGAATAAGCGTTTGTTTGTTTTAAATCAGGGGTACAATCAGGACTCGATGGGAACCAAAGGTCAGTGGGACGCCTCGCATTGGGCGCTCACGGGAAGACTACAAATGAAGCTGTACAGGGTGATTGGGCTGGGCAAGTTTTGAAGTGAGGGAAGCTCGCAGTAAAATTGATTATGGAGAACGACTGAGGAATATGGAAGAAAGTTAAAGGGCTGGGAGAGTGTTGAGGTATCTGTACAGGAAAAGCATTAATTCACAGTGGAGGAAAAGAACTAGGAAGCTTACCAGCAAGTATGCGGCCTGTAGGGTGGGCAACACAGCAAAAAAGAACGTCAAGTGGAAAGTCAGAGAGGCTGAAATAATCTCATGGGTGGCGGCAATGGAAAAGAAACCTGCAATGAGTAACTACTAAAGAGGAAAAAAACGAAATCAGGAAAGAAACAATTTATAATAAGTCAAAGGGAAGCTCATTACTTTTCGAAGCGAGACCGGGATGCCTTAGAACACGCACCTATAAAGCGATATATAAGAAGGAAGAAGAAGCATATGTGCTTGGCTGCGGTAAAGCTATGGAAACTATGGAGCATGTTTTATTAGAATGTGAAGACTTCTGCCCAGCAGTCGATTTAGGCACCACTGGCCTCCTTGAAGCCCAGGCCTTGGGTTCAGCGAGAGCAGTGGAAAAGTAAACATGTCCGCTTAGTAAGAGGCGATTGGAAGATTGGTGAGAGGAATGGTCATTGATGAAGAAGGGTATAGGAGCATAGGGAGTGACCATAAACGCATCATTTTGAAACTGGGATATGTAGTTGGGAAAGACAGCAAGCAGTGCAAAATGGCCAGTCCAAATTTGAACGCAAGAGCTTGGTGGCGCAACCCAACGCCCCGTTCCAAAGGGGACGCTCATTACATCCATCCATTCATCCATTGACGACTGTGTGGCACTTTGGCATCCTGGTGCTGTTAGTTGTAAACACTTATGTTTACCACTGGATCGAGCTTGGTTATTCTACCCTACTGCATTCAAACGCCACGGAATAAATCTTGCAAGCGTCGCTTAGATTGTTCCTCGCTCCGGTGGTGGTTCAGAGTTGCGAGAGGTGGCAGCGTGCGGCCACGTGACACGCAGCAGGCGCAGCAATGTGCCCGCTCGAGCGAGCCCGCGCTGCTTGTTTGACGTGCGAGTAGCGTGCGCGCTGTACAGCTGAGGAGGAGCACATTCTGGCGTCTCCCAAGTGGCGACAGAGTTACGAGAGTTCGTGTCTCTGTGCGCTAGTGGTTGCCACCGAGAGAATGAATTTGAGAATGAATTGAAGCGCACTGAAACCCTGCGGTGAGCATTAGGCACCTGATTGGAGGAGCTTCGATGAGGTATGCACACGAGGCCCGCTGTCTCTCTCGAGAAAGAACGCAGAGGGAATGCCAGGGGCACTTGTAACGCAGCGATATGAGTTTGCCACGTGCTAAAAGATGGTAAAGAACAACGGTGCCGGGAACGTAACATCACTGCTTAACACACACAGCCCGAAACTAGCCTAAAGGCAAAGTGGCTGGTGTGACTCTCGAAACTGTCGGCAGGAGCAATGTTAGTACTCGTGCTGCTTCGTGAAAAGCCAGCCGAAGTGCTGAATAGAATGTTCGACGGTGACAGTCCCGAAGGAAGTGCGGGCGACATCCTTATGCCATGGGACGAAAGCGTTAGACACTCGGAAGGCGTCAGCTCAGTGGGGAGCTCGTTGAATAATCAGACGGGCTCCATAGCGGTAGGATGGCTTTTGGAAATAGTTTCTCCCTTTTGTATCTTCGACTGGTCCCCTCCATCTCCCGGCAGATCAGCTGATCCTCAGAGGCCGAGGACGCAAATCCAACACTTCACTCGGAGGACCAAATGGCCTCGTTACTGAAGCAACCACCTGGTTTCGACTGTGCTAAGCATGTGGCGCTGCCGTGAAGCACGGTGGACGCGGGACGAGCGTCCGTTAAGCAAGCGGTGGCAACAGCAGCGACGCTGTGCGGTGATGGCGTTGCTGGAAACGCTTCAGTCTCGACGACCGGGCTGCCCGAAGACGGAGGCGATCGATCGAGAGGAGCCCACCGAACGCGCGCCCTCTCTCAACCAGCCGAAGGCAGCGCCGCTCGCGAGAGCGCTCAGAAACGACCAGGCGAAGATTACACATACAACATAAATGGCATGGAGGAAAACACTGGTATCTTTACTCTGTGAAGTACAGAGAAATCGATGCCCGAATCGCAAAGAAACGCTGTAATACTTGTAGGTAGACGCATGCAGGCTGTGTCAGTAAAGATGTTGGAAAATATATGAACACTGGGTAGCTCGGATAACAGCCTTTGACGGGATAGTTTTTACCACAGCAGTATAAAAATAGATACCCTGAGCTATATATTCCTACAATCAGGAAATCGATCAACTTTTATTCCAAAGAATCAGGTGACCGGCATAACACAACAATTGAAGCGCATAACCACCGTGCAGACAAAGAGTTTTGGACTGGCAAAAACATAAGGCTGCTCAACATGGCGCAACAACAATTTCCGGCTGATTTGGTCCGCAAAAATCGAAACTGCAAGACAAAAAAAAAAACGCAAGTTGTGTGCGCCTATCACAGCCTTGTTAGAGACGTCGCTGAATCCGCCTAGTCATCAAGCGAGGATAAGTAAGCGGGCGCATCAAACTGCAGTGCCGATCGCGTGATGATTCATCAGATGTGTTATATACGAAAGCTCGTACGGTGGTCATCGAATTGACGGCGGAGCAGCTTGGAACGGGAGTTACCGAGGCCTTTAAATGGAATAGATGTCTGCCTACGCGCCCAAAAAAGTTTACTCTCTTCAGAACGTACCCTGTGCCCAAAGAATGATGGTTATCTGTCTCACGTGAGTCTCCTTTCTTAAAAACGCTACCGTCGCAACTTTTTTTGTTCAAATTGAAATATGAGGCACATAACACGCATGCCGGTCGCCCCCTAGAAGTGCTTAAGAAATAATTGGGACTGGATGACTGCTACGCTTGGGGACAGGATAGGCGCCACCAAAGTGGTGCAGTTCTTTGATGAGTGGTGTTTCACAGTGCAAGGAAATCCTAATGAGCATTACTGTGTTCTCGCCACAGGAATAGCCATCGTGGCACAGGAGGTGCATCGTGCAATGCCCTTGAAGCGTTCTGGTATGTTTTGCGTGGTAACGTGTTTCTTAAAATATATATACTGCTACGTCATGTTTCCTTACGGTGGTCTGGGGACAGGAGGTGGTCCCACAGGAGGCCTCGGGGAAGGAAACGGTGGTCTACAATAGAAAGCAGTATTTGGTGGGTGCGAGATAAGCATGGAAGGCGGAAACAGCATGAATATCTTACGGTGGTCTGGCCACAGGTGGGGGTGGAGGCTGGTACGCAGGTGGGGGCCGTGGGGACGGACGCTGGGGTCTGTAAAGGTGGAGGCGATAAATAACAGACGCACCGAAGACAAGTGCGAATACTAGCTACATATTATTTGGAGATAGCATTTTAGATGTCGGGCGGCTTCCATGTCAGAAACACAGAAACAAGAGCTAATACCAAGTTTGCAGAAGATGGAATTTGCGTGGAAATTAAATGTGGGGCGTATTGTTTTGAAGGCTTTTGGGAACATTCGGTTCTTCATGAAGCAATGTATGGTTTGCAGACTGATTTCGTGCTTCTTGGGTCTTTCTTTGACCGACCATCAGATGTACTGAAAATAAGATTATTGAGTTTTAATCCAAGGCATCTGTTTGTTGGGGATTTTTGCGGACCAAAAGGGCAATGTGATTATAAGGCACCCTGTCGCGGGGAAGGAGAGGGGCGTTCCCTCCGAAAATTTGTGACCGCGAGTTTTTTTTTTTTTTAGCATGCACCCAGTGCAGTGGTAGGCGAACGTATTTCCATTCCGCCCGCACCGCATTTGCGCGGACGGGATCGAACACGCCTCCACGAGGTGCAAAACCACTGTGCCATGAGGTGTGTCAAGTGGAAGACACGTGGATACCCGTATGAGCTGTGATTAACCCATCCAAGCCGCTGCAATCCTCCGTACTAGTGTATAGCGCATAAAACACGACTACGCAATTAGAGATACATATATCGCGGAATAAGGGAGAACAGACCAAGCAATTTAAGAGCGAATATTAGATATTGCATGATGAGGTAAAGCTATGGAATTGATTTCATACGGTGGTCTAGGCACAGGTGGTGGTGGCTGGTACGGCGGACCAGGGGGGCTGAAATGGTGGAAATGATAACACTGTAGATCTAAGCGGTTCTGAACCATTTCAAATGGAGTACACATAAGAGGCCGTGAAAGTCTTACGGTGGTCTCGCCACTGGAGGAGGCCCTGGAGGGGGTCTAGGGGGAGGAGGTGGCGGTCTGCAAGGGACAGTTGAGGGTTTATGTATTATATTACTCAGTGGTTGAACAGTGAATGAGAGCAGGCGTTTCTTACGGGGGCCTGGCCACAGGAGGTGGAGGGGGGAATGCTGGTGGGGGTCGCGGTGAGGGCACCTGCGGTCTGCAAAATGTTCGTCCAATACGTATTAAGGTGCAAGGCACACTCGTTTGCCAAATACAAGTGTCTGCTGCAATGTAATGATTCAGTAGGAGCTGCTTGTTCCTAATTTGCATTGGCTTCAAGAATTCGCCTATATAATATGTGTAAATATAGGAGCAGAATACTGTTTAAGGGCCTTCGGGAAAGCTGGTATAGACATTTTTACATTTCGTAATTAAAAATTGAAATTTTCTTGCGTTGCCATTATTATTAAAACACCAAATATAAGTGGATGTGTTCGCAGAATAATAATGATGTAGCTCACAAAGAGTAGCTAGAAATGGAAAAGAATCAACACCAGTAGGTCTGAATATCAGAGTGAAAATACACGTCGTTTAGTCAAAAGTGTAACGTGCGAAGCGCTCAAAATTTATGTAAATGTTCTAGAAGAGATCAAATTGCCAACAAAGGTTCATATAAAAAATTCGCTGCAGTTTTCTCGGCAGATGAGTACTCGATGTTTGATATGAAATAAATATCTGCAGGTTATGGTGCTTGAGTATATCGACTGCTAAAAAAGTAAAGCCATAATTGAAATTACACGCTTTAAGAGTTGTAGGCAGACAAATAAGCATCAGTCACACTCAAACTATCACGGGTAACAACAATTATCAAAGTGATAAAAGAAGAACGACCTCTTGCGAGAATTGAACGCCGTAATCCTAAGGGCTAAAACGACTTCTACACTCGCAATAACCTCCCGCTCATGAATTGGGCATTACAATGAATATCGGCTTAATTTATTTGCTGAACTATTAACTGACAGGCAGAAAAACGCAAGCTGTTTGTGCTTATCAAGCGTTCGTCAGAGACGTGGCTGTTTTTCAGTCGTCATATGGCGAGCGTGTGAAAGCGTGTTTATTAAATTTCCATGCCGATTGCTTCATTGTAAATGTTTCACCGTATATAAGGAAGCTCGTAACGGATGTCGAGGCGCTGGTGCTGGAGGCTGATACGGTGCACCAGGAGGGCTGAAGGTGGAACGAATGTCCGCTTACCATTAGCGCTGTGCGTCAAACTATGCGATAAAAACTCACAAAGGCAACATAATGCTAATGAGCGTGAAAGTTGTCTCGGTCCTTGTGGTCAACAAGAGCGCAATGCTTTCAAAGTGTGCGCGGTCATTTTGCAGCGTTACGTGTTTCCCCAGATACAAAGTTGGGTGATGTTTTCTTACGGCGGTCTGGCGACAGGAGGTGGTCCCGGAGGAGGAGGTCTCGGGGAAGGAAACGGTGCCCTATAAGAGGAACCAATATTTAGTGCGTGCGAGATCATCATGCAAGGAGGCCTGAACATCTTACGGTGGTCTCGCCACAGGTGGAGGTGGGGGCTGGTACGCAGGTGGGGGCCGTGGAGAAGGACGCTGGGGCCTGTGAATGTGGAGGCGAAAGATATGCCGTGCATCAATTGCGATGAACACCCAGTAGTATACATGGTGCGTGGGCGTACACTTCACCGTGTTTGATGCAGTTTTTTGGCATGCTGCTAACACAGATGATTGTCGAATTGCTAAATCAAAAGTTATAGAGCGTTGTTTTCGCTCCATATTAGCCAGGAAATCTTAGCCAGCCATCTTAAATGTTTACGCAATTCGTACTGTTTAGCTCATTTTTTCAGGATCTCATGTGCTATAATCGCTTTATAGCATTGTTCAATACTTTTTACATTGATTAAATAAACCTATCCGGTGATGCACTATATTACGAGAGGACAATGTGCACCAATGAGCACCTATCAGTACTCATCAGCGCTCGTCGTGGTCAATTGCTGGTTGCCGTAGCTGGGTGCATGGATGGCTCTGCAAACTTACTTGCATAGCGACAAAATTTCTTCCCACGAACCACAGAATATCTTAAATGGCAGGTCATGGCTTTTATGAAGTGCCGTACAAAAAATGTTAACACCTTTCGCACCGAGTCGCCGCAGGGAATATTATTTTTAATGCAAAGCATTGTACACCCCAATACCCGGAAAAGCGTCGTAGGCGGAGTGACCGAAAGACGGCAACAAATATGATCGACGACGGAAATAGTAAAAAACGCGTGACGAAATGCTCGAATTGACAGCAAATTTCTCAGAGAGGTTCCTGTAAGCAAAGTAAATCCATTGATCTAAAAATAAAATTTAGTACCTCTCGGTCTAGGTGGGAACCGAACCCGGGCGCTCGGGGTGCGAGACAAGCACGCAGCACCGACAGCACGGTGGCTCCGCGGTTCCGCTTGTCTAAAGCTGTGCTTAGTGCTCGCGTCATTGCGCGCGTGATGGAGCAGCCAATGGGGAGGAGGTGGCGCCACGTCATGAGTTATAAAATGAGCGGGTTCATGAAGTCCCGAGGACTGCATACGGTACAATGCTTTCGAAGTGCCTGTCATGTCGAAAGCTGGACACATGTAGTTCAATATGAGTGTGAATTTTCTGGCGGGATATCGCTGCATGTGATATTGAATACTCTTCCGTCAGCTCACTAGGATGGGGGCCAGGGCGGCGCTGTTGCTATGCTAGGCTTCGACACGGGTTGCTCGCCGAAACATTAATTTGCTTACCCCTGATGAACTCGCGTCCAAGGGAACTCAGTAATTTTATTTTAAATACAAATTCCTTCTACTGCATTACTTTGTGCCTTCGTTTCGTTCCACGGGCAAGTGAATCACGCGCTGAGAAACGCATGCAGTCACCCGCTAGCTCCAGTCATTCGCTGTTCTTCCGTATTAGTAATTTACCGTCCACACCCTGCATTTGTTGGAACTTTATTCCTGTCATACCTCAAACATTCCCGCCCATTGAAGAGTAACCTTGAACCGGTTGTGACTTGTGTCCCAGTGGTAAAGAAAGAAGCCATCGGTCGCATTGACAGCGCCTCTCGGTTGGCGTTGAGAGAGACCTACATCGACGCAGCGAGCGTCGTTCGCATGACGTCAGCGCGAGGGCTCGAGCACCACGTGAGCTGTGCTGTTCTCGCGTTGCCCGGGCTCCACCTGCATTGCTTTTGTCCGTTCGCTCTCCTTCTCTGTTAATTACGAGGGGCCTTTGGAACGCATTACTTCCGTGTTTTCTTTCCTTAAGCTTTCTTCAAATGAGAACAGGCATTCTTAAGCAACAGTACATTTCTCAAGAGGAACATCACAGTGCCAGCCGACGGAGCTTAGTTAAGCGAGGTCCGGACTTTTCATGCGCTGTTAGGATCTCCGCAGCTGCAGCTTACGTGTAAAGTAGAAAGACAAGGCCCCGAAAAGATACCCTAGAAGATTCCGGAACAGCTTTCATCACAGCACATATACAGACCGCAAAAGAATGTTTAGTTTATATCTAAACATGCAAAATTCATAGATAATACACATAATCAACCAAAGAAAATGTACTTCAAGGAAACATTTGCAGCAATGGGGGCGAACACCACGTAGAAACCTGCAAGTGGGCTTCACTTTAGAGAACTATGGCTTCGTTTAGAATTTGCATAGACAGCTTTCCTCGTATGTTAACTATAGCTGAAAATGTGTGTTTGCTTGACATCTCCTGTGTGACACTACCGAAGCCGGATATCCTGCTGCGGTGTCTCTGGTCCGATCGTGCTTTAAAAAGACAGCAAGGCTCGTGCCAAGCTTCGCCTTCCTCGTCCTGCGTTCCTGCTCTAAACAAACAAATGGCGCTGGTGGCCAACGTGTCAAAGTTGACCGAAGACATTTAGTCAGAAACTTAGTACGCAACACAGAAACTTAGCAAAGAAACGAGCTATTGGTGGTGTGTTGCCTCTAGGCAACACTCGGTCAAGTACCACTGGTAAAGTGACAACAACAGCAACACTTGCTGCGTGGCAACAAGCATTTAAGAACAGCTTACCAATGAATCCTTACCAACTAGCTCAGCTTTCTGTCGTTCTACAGCTTCAGCAACATTTCTCTAGATTTTAACTCGCTAAAGCTTCCCGCCTAGTGCAAATTTGTTTACGCTACTTGTGACGCTACTGATACCCCTATTAGTATCGCTAAACCATTCCAGAGAAGAAGAAGGGGAAAATACTGCACATCAATTATGATGAATATGTGTGCAAATGCTTTCATACGGTGGTCTAGGCGCTGGTGCTGGTGGCTGGTACGGCGGACCAGGGGGGCTGAAATTGTGGAAATAATAAGAATGTTGGCCTAAGCAGTTGTTAGTGATTTTGAATGGAATGCACTTAAGAGGCCATGAAAATCTTACGGCGGTCTCGCCACCGGAGGGGGCCCTGGAGGTCGTCTGGGGGGAGGAGGTGGTGGTCTGAAAGGGACAGTTGATGCGCCTTCATGCATTACACTAGACAGTGCTTGAACAGTGAATGAGTGCAGGCGTTTCTTACGGAGGTCTGGCCACAGGAGGTGGAGGAGGGAATGCAGGTGGGGGTCGCGGTGAGGGAACTTGTGGTCTGCAAAATAATTGGGCATTCATCATGTATTCCTATGGCGGATACAAAGTGCAAGCACGTCTTCTAAATACGCGCGTAGTATCGTTTCATTTTTTTTTCAAGGTGCATTACACAACAGGATTCGACATTAGTTGTTAGATAGTTTTTTTATGTAACACATGTAACCCCTGATTGGTGTGTTGTATAGTAGGCAAAAGCTGATTAAACGTGTATACATTTCTGATATTTTATATGGTTGTTTTTGCCGGCATTTATAGAAAGCGAGAAGTTTCAATCGAAGCAGTTGAGTATTAAGTGAGATATATTCCTAAACGTTAAGCTGTAAATCAAATTTAGAAATGATACTTTCATGGACAAGCCGTACTAAGTTTGTGCGCTACCCAATCTAATCATCGTGTAAATGCATTATTACAATATGTGACGGTCTCTAGAAATATAGTGGCTGCTATGCATAAGCGATTATGACGTGTCTTGGGAAGACAAAAGAAAATAAGACAGGGCGGATAGCACTCAGTGGACCGATTCTGAATATTCGATATGGGGGCTGCTCGCCGTTGTCCTTCACTGTGCCAAATACTTAAAATATGAATGCCCTATGAAAAGGATACGCTTTACTAGTTTCAGAAGAACGTCAGTTTTGCCTAGTTTTTTTGTTTACTGCGTATTAGATTGGCCGCAAATAAAGACGGGTAAGCGCAGTTCATAGTTACCGACCGTGTCGTTTTTGTGTTCTCTTCCGCTGTGCCCGTCTTTATTTGCGGCCAATATGATATGCTGTGTTAGTTGTAGGGAGATGCGTGGAAGTAACTAACTGAACTAGCTGGAAGTAAGCTAGCGATTACACAATTCTGCCTCTAAACGAAAATAGCTCGGAAATCTAATGAACTGGAGGTTCCAAGTTCGCGAACCCAAACATTTATATGTATAATCGCTATGGTACTCGCAAAAAGCTGAGGCTGCTAAATTGGGCGGGGCATTAGATGTCGGGTGTTGAAGCTTGTAAGTCCCAAGAGCAGAAGGGGCTGTTTCTGCATCGTCATGTAGCAAACATGAGTCAGCGTTAGCCAGCAATGGCCTCGCGATATGCAACAAGTGATGGATAAATGTATAAGAAAGTTCGTACGGTGGTCGAGGAACAGGCGGTGGAGGTTGATACGGAGGACCAGGAGGTCTGGAAGTGGGAGAATTTCGTCGTCACCATTACATTCATCGTGGGATGTAGGTCGCGGGAAAAATAAGCTTAGAGCGACGCTTACGGTGGTCTTGCCACAGGAGGAGGTCTCCGTGGGGGAGGAGGTGGCCTATAAATGCAGAAGTCATTTAGGGTGTCAAAGGCAATTTGCATAAATAATTCTGTGCCTGGAGGTTAATTTGGGAATATTTCTTTTCTTACGGAGGTCGGGTAACAGGAGGTGGTCCTGGAGGTGGTCTCGGCGAAGGAGGAGGTGGTCTAAAAGAGGAAGCGTCAGTTAGCGCTCGCAGGATTAGAGCGGCTAATATTTCAGTAGCCGAGGGCCACGGGCTCCTTACAGTGGTCTCGCCGAGGGAGGTGGAGGCGTGTACGCAGGTGGAGGCCGTCCCGAGGGGCGCCGAGGTCTGTGAAAGGGGCAGAGAACGTTCGACCCGGCTTCTGTTTGCTAACGAGAAGCAATTAGCGGAAGCGCACGCGTGCATTTATGTGGCACCTGCGATTTTTTTTAGTTGGAGTATATTTCTCGCGTAAAAGAGCGGCGTTTCACATATTCGTTCAATTTTGAAATGTGCGGTAATTGCCTGCTCGTTATTCGTAATGTGGAGGCGATAAAAACTATACATGTGTTGATGAGAGTGACTCGTTGGGCTAGGTGGTACATGGTTACGCTAGGAGAATGCCACTAGGAGAATGGAGGACGTCGTTTTCATGAATGAAGTTCAGTTGTTAGTCCAGCCACCTTCCTGGCGCATTGTCTATGTCTGCTTCTCGATTTTTTTTTTACTTTCAAGTTTGCTGGCATTGTCGTAGTGTGATGCGTGCGTTTATGTGTTTAAAAAAAGGTTCACTAATTATCAGTTTAAGTTTTCACCGTCGGGCACATTACACTTTCGCGAAATTAAGGCTGAGCAGTAGTAGATGCGCGTTTCTCCAGCAGAAGGCCACCGCCCAGCAGCGTTTTCAACAACTTGTGTGCTATTATTTCTGGCCGCAGAGAGCACACTCTTACGATTGAAAATGACGAAATGTAACCTGAATAAAACGTCATTGTACTATTCATCAATTTAAACTGGTTTGCTGTGCCCCGGACGACTGAAAACTCACTCCAGCGCATCGGAAGCGCTACCATAGACCTTCTATTGCGGTCGGCTTACCGCGATTGAGTGAGCACTTCCAGTTACCAAACTGAGGGTTGAAATATGCACACGTTCGGTTTTGTGGGGTTAACTGCTCTTACAAAATGAATTCGGCGTTTCAGCCACAAAAGCGTGTGACAAGCAGCGCGTGGCAAATTATCTGGCATGGCAATGCATTTTAGAAAACTCTTTGGAACACATTTATCGAAGCTTCCGTTAGCCTCAAGATTAAAATTTTGTAAATTCTTCTAGAAAGCCGGATATCACGGCATAACGGGAAAGAACACACATGAGCAGAAAAGTAAAGACAAATCAATGGTAAATTCTAAATGAATTTGGGAAATGCATTCATACGGGGGCCTCGGCGAAGGTGCTGGCGGCTGGTACGGCGGACCAGGGGGGCTGAAATTGGGGAAGTGATAGGGACGTTGGCCTAAGCGGTTGCTGAGCAATACTCAATTGTAAACACATGAAGAGGTCGTGAAAGCCTTACGGTGGTCTCGCCACTGGAGGGGGCCCTGGAGGGGGTCTGGGCGGGGAAGGTGGTGGTCTGTAATGCACAGTTTATGCGGATTCATGGCTCATGTGTTGCATTAGGTACTGGTTGAGTAATGAATGAACGCAGCCGTTTCTTACGGAGGTCTGGCCACAGGAGGTGGAGGAGGGAATGCAGGTGGGGGTCGCGGTGAGGGAACTTGTGGTCTGCAAAACGTTTGCGCAACACATATTAAGGTTCGAAACGGGCTCCGAGAGCTGGTGGTTATGCTTAGTACGAGCGTTGATTTGTTCCCTCGAAATACTGGATTCAATGTGCTTCATGCGTGAGCATTCGAGATGGAGCGTCAGATGCTCATGTACGTAATATTTACTGAAGTGAATTAGTTGTTAGGGTGGCCATGAAGAGCTGATTAAAAGAGGATTATCGTCTCGTAGTTTTATGATAACTGTATATCAACTATATTCAGCATTTGTTACGTAAACAATGTTCCTAGATATACCACTTACAATGAAATCAGAAATGATATTCATCCCTCAAATGTAGCCAGCAATTTGAATATATATTGAAAACATTAGTGTAACATTGCATAGCTATAATTTGTCGACATTTGCCTGTAAGGTATCTGCGAAGCTTCAAACACGGTGCCCACAAGGGAGTAAGAAATGAAATATACCGTTATTAACATTGCCGTAATCTAGAAATCTAACAGGATGAGTACCTCCCGTGCCAAGCCATCATAAGTATGTGGGCTATGCAAAGTAAACGTTGTGTAACTAATTAGTACATTGCGTAATGCTCCCTGAGCTAGTTGATTCTGAACATGCACCATTATCATCACTGTTCATTTGCAAAACATTTATTGCGGTTTTCTAAGTAAATTATTACTATATGTTTGACATGTACGTATGTAAAAGAAAAGGGTACTTGGGATTCACTGGGCAAAGTGCTCAGAAATCGAAGCCCTTATCACAAAGGCAGGCTACACTTATGGTAGGTAAACGCAGGTATTGCTCGACCTAGCATTAACACAAGCATCTATAAATACCAAACTAATAACCTTTTTAAGGGAAAGAATCGGATGCGAGAACTGAAGTCTCATAAACACGTCCAGACTCGTAAAGGACTGTCATTCTGCCCACGCTGGGTCAACGGCCATTGGACCTACGCTGTCCCTCACGCGTGCGCGAGCTCGGTATTTAACCACGGGAGGTTGCCTCCGGCGACGGCCATTGGTTGCAGCAGCTCGTCAGGGTCTTGGCGAGCGCTCTTCCGTTGTTTCAGGAGGGCGCACCTTTGCGATTGTGTCTCTCTGTGTTACGCTTCTCATTTCCAATGCCTTGGGGGGCACGGTGACAAGAGCGTTGGCTGAAATTGGCAGGTGACCATTTCTAGGCGCATTCTAATTCTCATTATTTCTATGCGGGGCGTCCCTGTCGTCCAATATAAGTCCGGTGGGATGTTTTTCAACGATACCACTGATCAGGAGCTTACAATACAAGGCCATGAAATACCCCGAATGGCCGAATACAAATATCTAGGAGTATGGATAAACAAAGGGCAGATGTACAAGGAAAAGCACGAACAGTCTCTCATAGCAAAAGGGCGAAGAGATGCCGGGATAATGAAACATAAGGCATTGTGGGGGTACAACAGGTATGAGGTACTGAGAGGTATTTGGAAGGGAGTAATGGTGCCGGGGCTTACTTTCGGGAATGCGGTCCTGTGTTTAAGGGCAGAGGTTCAGTCGAGACTAGAAGTAAATCAGAGAGCTGTGGGAAGGTTAGCACTAGGTGCCCACGGGAAAACCACAAACGAAGCAGTACAGGGAGATATGGGCTGGGTATCGTTCGAAGCACGGGAAGCTCAGAGTAAAATCCTATACGAAAAACGTCTGAGGAAATTGGACGATAACAGGTGGGCAGCTAAGGTGTTTAAATACCTATACAGAAAGAGCGTTGACTCACAATGGCGGAAAAGAACTAGGAAGCTAACCAGTAAGTATGCCAGACACGAGGACGAAGAAAGACGGAGCATTAAACGACAGGTTAAAAATGCGGAAGGTAAGAATTGGATAAATTCAATGGAAAAGAAGCATAGTATGGAACTATATCGATACTGGAAACAGCAGATCAGGAAGGAAGCGTTTTATGATAGCTCAAGAGGCAGTGCCCTACTCTTTGAAGCTAGATCAGGATGTCTTAGAACGCGGAGTTATAAAAAGAAATTTAACGAAGAAGAAGACACATGTACTGTGTGTGGTAAATATGCAGAAACAATGGAACACCTCGTACTAAAATGTGATGGTATCAAGCCCGATGTCGATGCGGCCACAGTCACCCTTCCTGAGGCCCTAGGGTTCAGAGATGATAATAGTCATGTAAATAAATATGCTGTGGAAATTAGTAAAATCCGATTGGAGGATTGGTGGTTCAAAAGCAGAGAGGTGACATAAGGTTAAAAGGGTAGGAAGACTTATTTAAAGAAAATCGAGAAATTCAATAACTCACAACACAGATAAAAATAAAATTAAAGGCAAAATAAAAATATGAGCATGGTGGCAACTGCCATCGCCCCGTTTCAAAGGGGACGCTCCTACCTTCCATCCATCCAATAAATAGGGGACGCTCATAACATCCATCCATCCTTCAGGACATCAGGAATAAGCGTTTGTTTGTTTTAAATCAGGGGTACAATCAGGACTCGATGGGAACCAAAGGTCAGTGGGACGCCTCGCATTGGGCGCTCACGGGAAGACTACAAATGAAGCTGTACAGGGTGATTGGGCTGGGCAAGTTTTGAAGTGAGGGAAGCTCGCAGTAAAATTGATTATGGAGAACGACTGAGGAATATGGAAGAAAGTTAAAGGGCTGGGAGAGTGTTGAGGTATCTGTACAGGAAAAGCATTGATTCACAGTGGAGGAAAAGAACTAGGAAGCTTACCAGCAAGTATGCGGCCTGTAGGGTGGGCAACACAGCAAAAAAGAACGTCAAGTGGAAAGTCAGAGAGGCTGAAATAATCTCATGGGTGGCGGCAATGGAAAAGAAACCTGCAATGAGTAACTACTAAAGAGGAAAAAAACGAAATCAGGAAAGAAACAATTTATAATAAGTCAAAGGGAAGCTCATTACTTTTCGAAGCGAGACCGGGATGCCTTAGAACACGCACCTATAAAGCGATATATAAGAAGGAAGAAGAAGCATATGTGCTTGGCTGCGGTAAAGCTATGGAAACTATGGAGCATGTTTTATTAGAATGTGAAGACTTCTGCCCAGCAGTCGATTTAGGCACCACTGGCCTCCTTGAAGCCCAGGCCTTGGGTTCAGCGAGAGCAGTGGAAAAGTAAACATGTCCGCTTAGTAAGAGGCGATTGGAAGATTGGTGAGAGGAATGGTCATTGATGAAGAAGGGTATAGGAGCATAGGGAGTGACCATAAACGCATCATTTTGAAACTGGGATATGTAGTTGGGAAAGACAGCAAGCAGTGCAAAATGGCCAGTCCAAATTTGAACGCAAGAGCTTGGTGGCGCAACCCAACGCCCCGTTCCAAAGGGGACGCTCATTACATCCATCCATTCATCCATTGACGACTGTGTGGCACTTTGGCATCCTGGTGCTGTTAGTTGTAAACACTTATGTTTACCACTGGATCGAGCTTGGTTATTCTACCCTACTGCATTCAAACGCCACGGAATAAATCTTGCAAGCGTCGCTTAGATTGTTCCTCGCTCCGGTGGTGGTTCAGAGTTGCGAGAGGTGGCAGCGTGCGGCCACGTGACACGCAGCAGGCGCAGCAATGTGCCCGCTCGAGCGAGCCCGCGCTGCTTGTTTGACGTGCGAGTAGCGTGCGCGCTGTACAGCTGAGGAGGAGCACATTCTGGCGTCTCCCAAGTGGCGACAGAGTTACGAGAGTTCGTGTCTCTGTGCGCTAGTGGTTGCCACCGAGAGAATGAATTTGAGAATGAATTGAAGCGCACTGAAACCCTGCGGTGAGCATTAGGCACCTGATTGGAGGAGCTTCGATGAGGTATGCACACGAGGCCCGCTGTCTCTCTCGAGAAAGAACGCAGAGGGAATGCCAGGGGCACTTGTAACGCAGCGATATGAGTTTGCCACGTGCTAAAAGATGGTAAAGAACAACGGTGCCGGGAACGTAACATCACTGCTTAACACACACAGCCCGAAACTAGCCTAAAGGCAAAGTGGCTGGTGTGACTCTCGAAACTGTCGGCAGGAGCAATGTTAGTACTCGTGCTGCTTCGTGAAAAGCCAGCCGAAGTGCTGAATAGAATGTTCGACGGTGACAGTCCCGAAGGAAGTGCGGGCGACATCCTTATGCCATGGGACGAAAGCGTTAGACACTCGGAAGGCGTCAGCTCAGTGGGGAGCTCGTTGAATAATCAGACGGGCTCCATAGCGGTAGGATGGCTTTTGGAAATAGTTTCTCCCTTTTGTATCTTCGACTGGTCCCCTCCATCTCCCGGCAGATCAGCTGATCCTCAGAGGCTGAGGACGCAAATCCAACACTTCACTCGGAGGACTAAATGGCCTCGTTACTGAAGCAACCACCTGGTTTCGACTGTGCTAAGCATGTGGCGCTGCCGTGAAGCACGGTGGACGCGGGACGAGCGTCCGTTAAGCAAGCGGTGGCAACAGCAGCGACGCTGTGCGGTGATGGCGTTGCTGGAAACGCTTCAGTCTCGACGACCGGGCTGCTCGAAGACGGAGGCGATCGATCGAGAGGAGCCCACCGAACGCGCGCCCTCTCTCAACCAGCCGAAGGCAGCGCCGCTCGCGAGAGCGCTCAGAAACGACCAGGCGAAGATTACACATACAACATAAATGGCATGGAGGAAAACACTGGTATCTTTACTCTGTGAAGTACAGAGAAATCGATGCCCGAATCGCAAAGAAACGCTGTAATACTTGTAGGTAGACGCATGCAGGCTGTGTCAGTAAAGATGTTGGAAAATATATGAACACTGAGTAGCTCAGATAACAGCCTTTGACGGGATAGTTTTTACCACAGCAGTATAAAAATAGATACCCTGAGCTATATATTCCTACAATCAGGAAATCGATCAACTTTTATTCCAAAGAATCAGGTGACCGGCATAACACAACAATTGAAGCGCATAACCACCGTGCAGACAAAGAGTTTTGGACTGGCAAAAACATAAGGCTGCTCAACATGGCGCAACAACAATTTCCGGCTGATTTGGTCCGCAAAAATCGAAACTGCAAGACAAAAAAAAAAAAACGCAAGTTGTGTGCGCCTATCACAGCCTTGTTAGAGACGTCGCTGAATCCGCCTAGTCATCAAGCGAGGATAAGTAAGCGGGCGCGTCAAACTGCAGTGCCGATCGCGTGATGATTCATCAGATGTGTTATATACGAAAGCTCGTACGGTGGTCATCGAATTGACGGCGGAGCAGCTTGGAACGGGAGTTACCGAGGCCTTTAAATGGAAGAGATGTCTGCCTACGCGCCCAAAAAAGTTTACTCTCTTCAGAACGTACCCTGTGCCCAAAGAATGATGGTTATCTGTCTCACGTGAGTCTCCTTTCTTAAAAACGCTACCGTCGCAACTTTTTTTGTTCAAATTGAAATATGAGGCACATAACACGCATGCCGGTCGCCCCCTAGAAGTGCTTAAGAAATAATTGGGACTGGATGACTGCTACGCTTGGGGACAGGATAGGCGCCACCAAAGTGGTGCAGTTCTTTGATGAGTGGTGTTTCACAGTGCAAGGAAATCCTAATGAGCATTACTGTGTTCTCGCCACAGGAATAGCCATCGTGGCACAGGAGGTGCATCGTGCAATGCCCTTGAAGCGTTCTGGTATGTTTTGCGTGGTAACGTGTTTCTTAAAATATATATACTGCTACGTCATGTTTCCGTACGGTGGTCTGGGGACAGGAGGTGGTCCCACAGGAGGCCTCGGGGAAGGAAACGGTGGTCTACAATAGAAAGCAGTATTTGGTGGGTGCGAGATAAGCATGGAAGGCGGAAACAGCATGAATATCTTACGGTGGTCTGGCCACAGGTGGGGGTGGAGGCTGGTACGCAGGTGGGGGCCGTGGGGACGGACGCTGGGGTCTGTAAAGGTGGAGGCGATAAATAACAGACGCACCGAAGACAAGTGCGAATACTAGCTACATATTATTTGGAGATAGCATTTTAGATGTCGGGCGGCTTCCATGTCAGAAACACAGAAACAAGAGCTAATACCAAGTTTGCAGAAGATGGAATTTGCGTGGAAATTAAATGTGGGGCGTATTGTTTTGAAGGCTTTTGGGAACATTCGGTTCTTCATGAAGCAATGTATGGTTTGCAGAATGATTTCGTGCTTCTTGGGTCTTTCTTTGACCGACCATCAGATGTACTGAAAATAAGATTATTGAGTTTTAATCCAAGGCATCTGTTTGTTGGGGATTTTTGCGGACCAAAAGGGCAATGTGATTATAAGGCACCCTGTCGCGGGGAAGGAGAGGGGCGTTCCCTCCGAAAATTTGTGACCGCGAGTTTTTTTTTTTTTTAGCATGCACCCAGTGCAGTGGTAGGCGAACGTATTTCCATTCCGCCCGCACCGCATTTGCGCGGACGGGATCGAACACGCCTCCACGAGGTGCAAAACCACTGTGCCATGAGGTGTGTCAAGTGGAAGACACGTGGATACCCGTATGAGCTGTGATTAACCCATCCAAGCCGCTGCAATCCTCCGTACTAGTGTATAGCGCATAAAACACGACTACGCAACTAGAGATACATATATCGGGGAATAAGGGAGAACAGACCAAGCAATTTAAGAGCGAATATTAGATATTGCATGATGAGGTAAAGCTATGGAATTGATTTCATACGGTGGTCTAGGCGCAGGTGGTGGTGGCTGGTACGGCGGACCAGGGGGGCTGAAATGGTGGAAATGATAACACTGTAGATCTAAGCGGTTCTGAACCATTTCAAATGGAGTACACATAAGAGGCCGTGAAAGTCTTACGGCGGTCTCGCCACTGGAGGAGGCCCTGGAGGGGGTCTAGGGGGAGGAGGTGGCGGTCTGCAAGGGACAGTTGAGGGTTTATGTATTATATTACGCAGTGGTTGAACAGTGAATGAGAGCAGGCGTTTCTTACGGAGGCCTGGCCACAGGAGGTGGAGGGGGGAATGCTGGTGGGGGTCGCGGTGAGGGCACCTGCGGTCTGCAAAATGTTCGTCCAATACGTATTAAGGTGCAAGGCACACTCGTTTGCCAAATACAAGTGTCTGCTGCAATGTAATGATTCAGTAGGAGCTGCTTGTTCCTAATTTGCATTGGCTTCAAGAATTCGCCTATATAATATGTGTAAATATAGGAGCAGAATACTGTTTAAGGGCCTTCGGGAAAGCTGGTATAGACATTTTTACATTTCGTAATTAAAAATTGAAATTTTCTTGCGTTGCCATTATTATTAAAACACCAAATATAAGTGGATGTGTTCGCAGAATAATAATGATGTAGCTCACAAAGAGTAGCTAGAAATGGAAAAGAATCAACACCAGTAGGTCTGAATATCAGAGTGAAAATACACGTCGTTTAGTCAAAAGTGTAAAGTGCGAAGCGCTCAAAATTTATGTAAATGTTCTAGAAGAGATCAAATTGCCAACAAAGGTTCATATAAAAAATTCGCTGCAGTTTTCTCGGCAGATGAGTACTCGATGTTTGATATGAAATAAATATCTGCAGGTTATGGTGCTTGAGTATATCGACTGCTAAAAAAGTAAAGCCATAATTGAAATTACACGCTTTAAGAGTTGTAGGCAGACAAATAAGCATCAGTCACACTCAAACTATCACGGGTAACAACAATTATCAAAGTGATAAAAGAAGAACGACCTCTTGCGAGAATTGAACGCCGTAATCCTAAGGGCTAAAACGACTTCTACACTCGCAATAACCTCCCGCTCATGAATTGGGCATTACAATGAATATCGGTTTAATTTATTTGCTGAACTATTAACTGACAGGCAGAAAAACGCAAGCTGTTTGTGCTTATCAAGCGTTCGTCAGAGACGTGGCTGTTTTTCAGTCGTCATATGGCGAGCGTGTGAAAGCGTGTTTATTAAATTTCCATGCCGATTGCTTCATTGTAAATGTTTCACCGTATATAAGGAAGCTCGTAACGGATGTCGAGGCGCTGGTGCTGGAGGCTGATACGGTGCACCAGGAGGGCTGAAGGTGGAACGAATGTCCGCTTACCATTAGCGCTGTGCGTCAAACTATGCGATAAAAACTCACAAAGGCAACATAATGCTAATGAGCGTGAAAGTTGTCTCGGTCCTTGTGGTCAACAAGAGCGCAATGCTTTCAAAGTGTGCGCGGTCATTTTGCAGCGTTACGTGTTTCCCCAGATACAAAGTTGGGTGATGTTTTCTTACGGCGGTCTGGCGACAGGAGGTGGTCCCGGAGGAGGAGGTCTCGGGGAAGGAAACGGTGCCCTATAAGAGGAACCAATATTTAGTGCGTGCGAGATCATCATGCAAGGAGGCCTGAACATCTTACGGTGGTCTCGCCACAGGTGGAGGTGGGGGCTGGTACGCAGGTGGGGGCCGTGGAGAAGGACGCTGGGGCCTGTGAATGTGGAGGCGAAAGATATGCCGTGCATCAATTGCGATGAACACCCAGTAGTATACATGGTGCGTGGGCGTACACTTCACCGTGTTTGATGCAGTTTTTTGGCATGCTGCTAACACAGATGATTGTCGAATTGCTAAATCAAAAGTTATAGAGCGTTGTTTTCGCTCCATATTAGCCAGGAAATCTTAGCCAGCCATCTTAAATGTTTACGCAATTCGTACTGTTTAGCTCATTTTTTCAGGATCTCATGTGCTATAATCGCTTTATAGCATTGTTCAATACTTTTTACATTGATTAAATAAACCTATCCGGTGATGCACTATATTACGAGAGGACAATGTGCACCAATGAGCACCTATCAGTACTCATCAGCGCTCGTCGTGGTCAATTGCTGGTTGCCGTAGCTGGGTGCATGGATGGCTCTGCAAACTTACTTGCATAGCGACAAAATTTCTTCCCACGAACCACAGAATATCTTAAATGGCAGGTCATGGCTTTTATGAAGTGCCGTACAAAAAATGTTAACACCTTTCGCACCGAGTCGCCGCAGGGAATATTATTTTTAATGCAAAGCATTGTACACCCCAATACCCGGAAAAGCGTCGTAGGCGGAGTGACCGAAAGACGGCAACAAATATGATCGACGACGGAAATAGTAAAAACGCGTGACGAAATGCTCGAATTGACAGCAAATTTCTCAGAGAGGTTCCTGTAAGCAAAGTAAATCCATTGATCTAAAAATAAAATTCAGTACCTCTCGGTCTAGGTGGGAACCGAACCCGGGCGCTCGGGGTGCGAGACAAGCACGCAGCACCGACAGCACGGTGGCTCCGCGGTTCCGCTTGTCTAAAGCTGTGCTTAGTGCTCGCGTCATTGCGCGCGTGATGGAGCAGCCAATGGGGAGGAGGTGGCGCCACGTCATGAGTTATAAAATGAGCGGGTTCATGAAGTCCCGAGGACTGCATACGGTACAATGCTTTCGAAGTGTCTGTCATGTCGAAAGCTGGACACATGTAGTTCAATATGAGTGGTGAATTTTCTGGCGGGATATCGCTGCATGTGATATTGAATACTCTTCCGTCAGCTCACTAGGATGGGTGCCAGGGCGGCGCTGTTGCTATGCTAGGCTTCGACACGGGTTGCTCGCCGAAACATTAATTTGCTTACCCCTGATGAACTCGCGTCCAAGGGAACTCAGTAATTTTATTTTAAATACAAATTCCTTCTACTGCATTACTTTGTGCCTTCGTTTCGTTCCACGGGCAAGTGAATCACGCGCTGAGAAACGCATGCAGTCACCCGCTAGCTCCAGTCATTCGCTGTTCTTCCGTATTAGTAATTTCCCGTCCACACCCTGCATTTGTTGGAACTGTATTCCTGTCATACCTCAAACATTCCCGCCCATTGAAGAGTAACCTTGAACCGGTTGTGACTTGTGTCCCAGTGGTAAAGAAAGAAGCCATCGGTCGTATTGACAGTGCCTCTCGGTTGGCGTTGAGAGAGACCTACATCGACGCAGCGAGCGTCGTTCGCATGACGTCAGCGCGAGGGCTCGAGCACCACGTGAGCTGTGCTGTTCTCGCGTTGCCCGGGCTCCACCTGCATTGCTTTTGTCCGTTCGCTCTCCTTCTCTGTTAATTACGAGGGGCCTTTGGAACGCATTACTTCCGTGTTTTCTTTCCTTAAGCTTTCTTCAAATGAGAACAGGCATTCTTAAGCAACAGTACATTTCTCAAGAGGAACATCACAGTGCCAGCCGACGGAGCTTACTTAAGCGAGGTCCGGACTTTTCATGCGCTGTTAGGATCTCCGCAGCTGCAGCTTACGTGTAAAGTAGAAAGGCAAGGCCCCGAAAAGATACCCTAGAAGATTCCGGAACAGCTTTCATCACAGCACATATACAGACCGCAAAAGAATGTTTAGTTTATATCTAAACATGCAAAATTCATAGATAATACACATAATCAACCAAAGAAAATGTACTTCAAGGAAACATTTGCAGCAATGGGGGCGAACACCGCGTAGAAACCTGCAAGTGGGCTTCACCTTAGAGGACTATGGCTTCGTTTAGAATTTGCATAGACAGCTTTCCTCGTATGTTAACTATAGCTGAAAATGTGTGTTTGCTTGACATCTCCTGTGTGACACTACCGAAGCCGGATATCCTGCTGCGGTGTCTCTGGTCCGATCGTGCTTTAAAAAGACAGCAAGGCTCGTGCCAAGCTTCGCCTTCCTCGTCCTGCGTTCCTGCTCTAAACAAACAAATGGCGCTGGCGGCCAACGTGTCAAAGTTGACCGAAGACATTTAGTCAGAAACTTAGTACGCAACACAGAAACTTAGCAAAGAAACGAGCTATTGGTGGTGTGTTGCCTCTAGGCAACACTCGGTCAAGTACCACTGGTAAAGTGACAACAACAGCAACACTTGCTGCGTGGCAACAAGCATTTAAGAACAGCTTACCAATGAATCCTTACCAACTAGCTCAGCTTTCTGTCGTTCTACAGCTTCAGCAACATTTCTCTAGATTTTAACTCGCTAAAGCTTCCCGCCTAGTGCAAATTTGTTTACGCTACTAGTGACGCTACTGATAACCCTATTAGTATCGCTAAACCATTCCAGAGAAGAAGAAGGGGAAAATACTGCACATCAAATATGATGGATATGTGTACAAATGCTTTCATACGGTGGTCTAGGCGCTGGTGCTGGTGGCTGGTACGGCGGACCAGGGGGGCTGAAATTGTGGAAATAATAAGAATGTTGGCCTAAGCAGTTGTTAGTGATTTTGAATGGAATGCACTTAAGAGGCCATGAAAATCTTACGGCGGTCTCGCCACCGGAGGGGGCCCTGGAGGTCGTCTGGGGGGAGGAGGTGGTGGTCTGAAAGGGACAGTTGATGCGCCTTCATGCATTACACTAGACAGTGCTTGAACAGTGAATGAGTGCAGGCGTTTCTTACGGAGGTCTGGCCACAGGAGGTGGAGGAGGGAATGCAGGTGGGGGTCGCGGTGAGGGAACTTGTGGTCTGCAAAATAATTGGGCATTCATCATGTATTCCTATGGCGGATACAAAGTGCAAGCACGTCTTCTAAATACGCGCGTAGCTTCGTTTCATTTTTTTTTCAAGGTGCATTACAGAACAGGATTCGACATCAGCTGTTAGATAGTTTTTTTATGTAACACATGTAACCCCTGGTTGGTGTGTTGTATGGTAGGCAAAAGCTGATTAAACGTGTATACATTTCTGATATTTTATATGGTTGTTTTTGCCGGCATTTATAGAAAGCGAGAAGTTTCAATCGAAGCAGTTGAGTATTAAGTGAGATATATTCCTAAACGTTAAGCTGTAAATGAAATTTAGAAATGATACTTTCATGGACAAGCCGTACTAAGTTTGTGCGCTACCCAATCTAATCATCGTGTAAATGCATTATTACAATATGTGACGGTCTCTAGAAATATAGTGGCTGCTATGCATAAGCGATTATGACGTGTCTTGGGAAGACAAAAGAAAATAAAACAGGGCGGATAGCACTCAGTGGACCGATTCTTAATATTCGATATGGGGGCTGCTCGCCGTGGTCCTTCACTGTGCCAAATACTTAAAATATGAATGCTCTATGAAAAGGATACGCTTTACTAGTTTCAGAAGAACGTCAGTTTTGCCTAGTTTTTGTTTACTGCGTATTAGATTGGCCGCAAATAAAGACGGGTAAGCGCAGTTCATAGTTACCGACCGTGTCGTTTTTGTGTTCTCTTCCGCTGTGCCCGTCTTTATTTGCGGCCAATATGATATGCTGTGTTAGTTGTAGGGAGATGCGTGGAAGTAACTAACTGAACTAACTGGAAGTAAGCTAGCGATTACACAATTTTGCCTCTAAACGAAAATAGCTCGTAAATCTAATTAATTGGAGGTTCCAAGTTCGCGAACCCAAACATTTATATGTATAATCGCTATGGTACTCGCAAAAAGCTGAGGCTGCTAAATTGGGCGGAGCATTAGATGTCGGGTGTTGAAGCTTGTAAGTCCCAAGAGCAGAAGGGGCTGTTTCTGCATCGTCATGTAGCAAACATGAGTCAGCGTTAGCCAGCAATGGCCTCGCGATATGCAACAAGTGATGGATAATTGTATAAGAAAGTTCGTACGGTGGTCGAGGAACAGGCGGTGGAGGTTGATACGGAGGACCAGGAGGTCTGGAAGTGGGAGAATTTCGTCGTCACCATTACATTCATCGTGGGATGTAGGTCGCGGGAAAAATAAGCTTAGAGCGACGCTTACGGTGGTCTTGCCACAGGCGGAGGTCTCCGTGGGGGAGGAGGTGGCCTATAAATGCAGAAGTCATTTAGGGTGTCAAAGGCAATTTGCATAAATAATTCTGTGCCTGGAGGTTAATTTGGGAATATTTCTTTTCTTACGGAGGTCGGGTAACAGGAGGTGGTCCTGGAGGTGGTCTCGGCGAAGGAGGAGGTGGTCTAAAAGAGGAAGCGTCAGTTAGCGCTCGCAGGATTACAGCGGCTAATATTTCAGTAGCCGAGGGCCACGGGCTCCTTACAGTGGTCTCGCCGAGGGAGGTGGAGGCGTGTACGCAGGTGGAGGCCGTCCCGAGGGGCGCCGAGGTCTGTGAAAGGGGCAGAGAACGTTCGACCCGGCTTCTGTTTGCTAACGAGAAGCAATTAGCGCAAGCGCACGCGTGCATTTATGTGGCACCTGCGATTTTTTTTAGTTGGAGTACATTTCTCGCGTAAAAGAGCGGCGTTTCACATATTCGTTCAATTTTGAAATGTGCGGTAATTCCCTGCTCGTTATTCGTAATGTGGAGGCGATAAAAACTATACATGTGTTGATGAGAGTGACTCGTTGTGCTAGGTGGTACATGGTTACGCTAGGAGAATGCCACTAGGAGAATGGAGGACGTCGTTTTCATGAATGAAGTTCAGTTGTTAGTCCAGCCACCTTCCTGGCGCATTGTCTATGTCTACTTCTCGATTTTTTTTTACTTTCAAGTTTGCTGGCATTGTCGTAGTGTAATGCGTGCGTTTATGTGTTTAAAAAAAGGTTCACTAATTATCAGTTTAAGTTTTCACCTTCGGGCACATTACACTATTGCGAAATTAAGGCTGAGCAGTAGTAAATGCGCGTTTCTCCAGCAGAAGGCCACCGCCCAGCAGCGTTTTCAACAACTTGTGTGCTATTATTTCTGGCCGCAGAGAGCACACTCTTACGAGTGAAAATGACGAAATGTAACCTGAATAAAACGTCATTGTACTATTCATCAATTTAAACTGGTTTGCTGGGCCCCGGACGACTGAAAACTCACTCCAGCGCATCGGAAGCGCTACCATAGACCTACTATTGCGGTCGGCTTACCGCGATTGAGTGAGCACTTCCAGTTACCAAACTGAGGGTTGAAATATGCACACGTTCGGTTTTGTGGGGTTAAATGCTCTTACAAAATGAATTCGGCGTTTCAGCCACAATAGCGTGTGACAAGCAGCGCGTGGCAAATTATCTGGCATGGCAATGCATTTTAGAAAAGTCTTTGGAACACATTTATCGAAGCTTCCGTTAGCCTTAAGATTAAAATTTTGTAAATACTTCTAGAAAGCCGGATATCACGGCATAACGGGAAATAACACACATGAGCGAAAGAGTAAAGACAAATCAATGGGAAATTCTAAATGAATTTGGGAAATGCATTCATACGGGGGCCTCGGCGAAGGTCCTGGCGGCTGGTACGGCGGACCTGGGGGGCTGAAATTGGGGAAGTGATAAGGACGTTGGCCTAAGCGGTTGCTGAGCAATACTCAATTGGAAACACATGAAGAGGTCGTGAAAGCCTTACGGTGGTCTCGCCACTGGAGGGGGCCCTGGAGGGGGTCTGGGCGGGGAAGGTGGTGGTCTGTAATGCACAGTTTATGCGGATTCATGGCTCATGTGTTGTATTAGGTACTGGTTGAGTAATGAATGAGCGGAGCCGTTTCTTACGGAGGTCTGGCCACAGGAGGTGGAGGAGGGAATGCAGGTGGGGGTCGCGGTGAGGGAACTTGTGGTCTGCATAACGTTTGCGCAACACATATTAGGGTTCGAAGCGGGCTCCGAGCGCTGGTGGTTATGCTTACTACGAGCGTTGATTTGTTCCTTCGAAATACTGGATTCAATGTGCTGTATGCACGAGAATTCGAGATGGAGCGTCAGATGCTCACGTACGTAATATTTATAGAAGTGAATTAGTTTTTAGGGTGGCCATGAAGAGCTGATTGAAAGAGGATTATCGTCTCGTAGTTTTATGATAACTGTATATCAACTATATTGAGCATTTTTTACGTAAACAATGTTCCTAGATATACTACACACAATGAAATCAGAAATGATATTCATCTCTCAAAGGGAGCCTGCAATTTGAATACATATTGAAAACATTGGTGTAATATTGCATAGCTATAATTTGCCGACATTTGCCTGCAAGATACCTGGCAAGCTTCAAACACGCTGCCCACAAGGGAGTAAGAAATGAAATACGTCGATATTCACGTAGCGGTAATCCAGAAGTCTTACAGGACGATGAAGTTCAATAATGTGGAAAGTTGGGCTAGTTGGTTACTAATCATCATGCCTTGCTGGTGAAGCAGCACACTGACACGGACACAGTTAAGACACACAAGAAAAAGCAGGGAGTGTCGCCTTTTCTTGTGTGTCTTCACTGTGTCCGTGTCAGTGCGCTGGTTCACCAGCAAGGTATGATGACTAACCGGCTGAGTATCTCCCTTGCCAAGCCATTATAAGTATGTGCGCTATACAAAGTAAACGTTGTGTGACTAATGATTACATTGCGTAATGCTCACAGAGCTATTTGCTTCTGAACATGCGGCATAGTCATCATTATTCACTTGTAAAACATTTATTGCGGTTTGGCGTCCTTGTGAAGACAAATTTGGTGCTGAATGTTCCGTATTTACATGGAACATAACTTGTATAGAGGAAAACACTGATATAGATACTCTGTGAAATAGTCAGAAATCGATGCAAGAATTGCTACGACACGCTCTAATAATTGTACGTAGTTCTGCGTACACTAAACACTTCTAAGTAGACACATTCAGGCTGCTTCAGCAAAGGTATTGGCAATTCTACGAACAATCGGTAGCTCCGATAAAGAACAGCTGTGCGCGGGATTGCTATGCAAGAGCAGTATATAAATAACTGACTGCATCTGTGTATTCCTACTGTATGTGAATTGAAGAAGCTTAAATCGAAAGAATCCGACGACCGGTAAAACACAACAAATGAATTGCATAACCAGAGCGGAGATAACAAATTTTAGACTCGCAGAAAGCTAAGGTTGTTAAACATTGCGGAACAAGAAATTGCGGCTGATTTGACCTAATAACATCCATACTGGAAGACCAAACAATTGGTCGGCATACTGACTCGCCATCCCGTCGCTGCAAAAGTAGGTGTCCAGCGAAGCTGTTGAAAACCGCCACTACAACCGTTGAAGGGGTTTGCATTGCTTTAGTGCTTTAGAGTAATGTTAACGATGGTTGATTTTAGAGCACGCCGCCGGCCATAGTGGTGCCGCAGCAACATTGCAGTCAGTTGCTAGGCAGGTTTCCTTATTTGCGAAAAGCAAAGGAACTGACTTCCCACATCGCAAACTGCCGTTGGCACGGCATCTTTCGCAACAGTAACCTTCACCGGGAAACGCACCTGCTTCGCATTGTTACGAGGAGCGCCTTATCATCAATTATAATTATCTGGTTCGGAAGATTGGTTTGTGCTTGTTCCTCATTGAAACGTATGCTGTTCTGTATGTTGTACGCGTGGTTTCAAGGAATGGATGCACTGTTCGCTTCGCATTGATGAACGCTTGAAGCCTCTGCCTTACGGGGATACGAGCCGCTACTGCTCACCTCCACTGCCGGACCACCCACATTTTCGCTAACGGACGCGAACACGAACCATTTAGAGCCATTCCAGTCCGTGAAAGCTGGTGACCAGCAGTGCTGGATATATGGTGATAAGTATGTCGTTGTTGATTGAAAATAAAAGACACGTGCCACAATGAGTTTTGTTTTTTCAAATTTTTTTCGTTGTATTAAATTGCATACTCAATTGCCTTCTTTTTTATTTTTAACCTTCTTGTGAATGTTTTTTTTTCTTTCGATTTATTATTTGGTCTTCAAGGTGACTATCGCTGAATGATCGGCATGATATATGGCCAGTGGCTCCCTGGCTACACTGGAAAGGTTGTTCGACAATGTGAGGCTTATACCGGACCGATGTCTAGTCATGGGCACACTCACGTTTGCATAACAATGAATGCCGCACTTTTCCTAGGGAAACGCCACGAATAATTTTCGATGTGATCGGTGAGCAAAACGCGAACAAGGTGAAAGCATGAGCCAACGTTTCGACAAGTGGACTTGTTGAAATGTTGGCTCCTGCTTCCGGCTCGTTCTGGTCCTCGTCTTGAATTTCCATCTCCCGGCTTCCCCCTGTTTTCAGTGTGATCGAGACACGTCTATGTTGAAATCACCCGCAGTTACGATGGGAGTGGAGCAGGCAGGGGTGATGCAGCCAAATGCGCTTGGCGACTGCGGCCCCAGCTTCGTCGGTGTCACGCGCCGCGTGCCGTGCAAATTCCGCTTCTGTTCACGACGGGGCCCTTCGCGCTGTTCTTCCGCAGTCCTCACCGCACGCGGCCTACTCATTGCACGTAGGAACTGAGATAAGGTTACCTGGTTTTCCTGCAGAGCCCAAACCGCAATCCATACTAAACGGTGTCTATTCCGGTTCTACCTTTTTCCATTGCGATATTTTTTGTCGAAATAAGTTTTGACACTTCTCGCGAATAAACGCCGTTGGAGCATGCGCGGTGATACGCTTTTGATTTAGGTTTTACCTCTTTTATGTCCTGGGTGGCCGCCATCTTTTTGGCTACGCACGCAAACCGCCACAACGAGCTCCGTGTAAAAATTTAGAGGACGCTTAAGCTTCCTCTTTAAGAGTGGAACGCGATAGCGTATCGGGACCCGTTGACACCGACACCGGATTTCCTGCCACATGGTATCCGTCCGATAGAAAACAATGGTGGGCCAATCCCGGTGGCAGGGCAACGCAGCGGAGCGGCTCGTACCCCCGAAAGGCATGTGTTACAAGCATTGATTCATCAATGGTTTTTGCGCCCGTAAGTAAGGAAGAAGGCGTTGGTGTTTGAGATTTCCCGTAAGAGAATTATGTTTTCTCGTGGACTCAAATTATTTTCCGTCGTGTTCAGATCCGACGCTATCACGTCTGTAGGTTGTGTGCAAGTCGGACGTTACGAACTTTCGCATTTTACTGTGAGAAATTCAATTTGTTCAGCAGCGCCTGTGTGCCACGCGGAAGGCCTGCGTGGTTGTGGTTCGGGTGGAATTTTCTCTGCTGACGCACAATGCAGCCGGCCACGGACACCGGTTCTTGTGCGGCAAGGAGCGCTTAACGCTTTCGCGTTAAAATACCGACCACAGAGAGCCAGACAAGTTCGCTATAAAACCGCATATTGTGCGGCCCTATCAGACCGTTGTGAGAGACGTCGCAGGATCCGCCTAGCTATCAGTCGAGCATAAGCAAGCGTGTTTGTCGAACTGCAGTGCGTACCGCGCGATGAATCGTGAGATGTGGTATAAGCGAAAGCTCGTCCGGCGGAGGTTGGCGCGGGGGTTCCGGAGGTCCGATATGGGAGAGATACCTGGTTGCGCACCCACACAAGCTCACCCTTTAGGACGTACCTTGTGCCAAAAAATTGATCGTCACCTTTATGACTTGAGTCTACTTTCCTGAAAACTGCACTCGCTACTTGCTTAGCCAAATTGTTATGGCAGCCAGATAACGCGCATGCCGTTGGCCACCTCGAAATGTTAAGAAAGAATTGGGACTGTATGACGGCCACGCTTGGGGACGGGAGAAGCGCCGTCAAAGTGGTGCCGTTCTCTTATGAATGGTGTTTAACTCCTCACGAGAATCCTAATCAGCATAGCTGTGTAGTGTCGACAAGATAAGCCGCTGTGGCACATGAGGTGCATGGTGCGATACTCTCGAAGCGTTCGGGTATGTTTTGCATGGTGATGTGTGTCTGAACACATACTGCTACGTCATGTTTCCTTACGGTGGTCTGGCGACAGGAGGTGGTCCCACAGGAGGCCTCGGGGAAGGAAACGGTGGTCTACAATAGAAAGCAGTATTTGGTGGGTGCGATATTAGCATGGAAGGCGGAAACAGCATGAATATCTTACGGTGGTCTGGCCACAGGTGGGGGTGGAGGCTGGTACGCAGGTGGGGGCCGTGGGGACGGACGTTGGGGTCTGTGAAGGTGGAGGCGATAAATAACAGGCGCACCGAAGACAAGTGCGAATAGTAGCTCGACACTACTGGGTGACAGCATTTTAGATGTCGAACGGCTTTCATGTCAGAAAAACAGAAACAAGAGTCAATGACAAATTTGCAGGAGATTGCACTTGCGTGGAAGATGAGGCTTCTTAAAAATAATATGTTAACTATTAGAATAAGGCGCGTTGTTGGAGGGGGTGGAAAGGAGGGACTGGTTTACCCTGGAAAATGTTTTACCAGCACTGTTTTTTTCATAGCATGCGCTCAGTGCAGCGGTACGTGACCGTATTTTCCTTCCGCCCACATCGTAATACCGCGGCCGGGATCGAAAGTGCTTCCACGAGCTGCAACGCCACTGCGCCACAAGGCGTATCACGTTGAAGGCGCGTGGATGCCCGCATGAGCTGTGATTAATTCATCTGAATCGCCTCAATGCTGCATGATAGGGTATACGTACAGTGTCTTCCACAGCGCACAAAACAAGACTACGCAATTAGTGAACCATATATCGCGCAATAAGATAGAGAGCAGGCCAAAAACATTAAGAGTGACTATCAGATATTGCAACAATAAGGTAAAGATATGGAATTGATTTCATACGGTGGTCTAGGCGCAGGTGCTGGTGGCTGGTACGGCGGACCAGGGGGGCTGAAATTGTGGAAATTACAAGGATGTTGGTCTAATCGGTTCTGCGCGATTTTAAATGCATTACACAGACGAGGCCGTGAAAATCTTACGGCGGTCTCGCCACCGGAGGCCGGGGCCCTGGAGGGGGTCTGGGCGGAGGAGGTGGTGGTCTGCGAGGGACAGTTGATGCGGGTTCAGGCATTGCATAAGGCAGTGGTTGGACAGTGAATGAGAGCAGACGTTTCTTACGGAGGTCTGGCCACAGGAGGTGGAGAGGGGAAGGCAGGTGGGGGTCGCGGTGAGGGAACTTGCGGTCTGCAAAATGTTCGTGCAATACGTATTAAGGTGCAAGGCAATCTCGTTTGCCAAATACAAGTGTCTACTGCAATGAAATGGTTCTGTAGGAGCTGCTTGTTCCTATTTTACATTGGCTTCAACAATTCATTTATATAACGTGTATAAATATAAGAGCAGAAAACTGTTTAAGGTGCTTCGGCAAAGTTGGTATAGACGTTCTTACGTATATTAGAGTAATAATTGAAATTTGCTGACATTGTCATTTTTATATAGACACCCAGAATTAAGTCGAAATGTTAGCTGAATAATAATGATATATCCTACAAAGATTACACAATAATCGAACGCACTATACACCCACTGCTGTGAATTTTAACAGGCAAAATAGTTGTTCTGTCAAAATTGTAAATTGCGCAACGTTGAAAATTTAGCTTAATGCTCTTAAACATATTCGAATGTAAACAGTGTTGAGATATACAAAAATTTGGCTGCCGTTTGCTCGGCAGATGAGTACTCGATAGTTGATATGAAATAGAGATCTACATGTTATGGTGTTCAACCGTGACAAGTACTAAACATAAATTCCGTAATCGCAAAGGAACCCTCAAACAGTTCTAGGCAGTCATATAAGCATCACTCAAACTTATAATTGTAGGAGTAACGGCAATTATCAAGTGATAAGCGTCTTAGACCATGCAGTTCTAAGGAAGACGTAATGCGAGAATTGAAGCCGGTAATCTTAAGTGTCAAATAACTTCGAGACTCGGAAAAAGCTCGCGTTGCTGAATTCGCCATTAGAATTAATATCGGTATAGTTTATTGGCCGAAATAAAAACTGGCAGGCCGAAAAACGCAACTTGTATGTGCTTATCAAATGTTCGTCAGAGATGTGACTGTTTCTCACTTGTCAATTGAAAAGCGCGTGAAAGCGTGTTTATTAAATTTCTATGCCGATTGCTTTTTTATAAATATATCACCGTATTTCAGAAAGCTCGTAACGGAGGTCGAGGAGCTGGTGCTGGAGGTTGATACGGTGTACCAGGAAGGCTGAAGATGGCATGAATGTCGAGTTACCATTAGAGCTGTGCGTCAAACTATGCGATAAAAACTCACGAAGGCAACATAATGCTAATGAGCGTGAAAGTTGTCTCGGTCCTTGTGGTCAATAAGAGCGCAATGCTTTCAAAGTGTGCGCGGCCATTTTGTAGCGTTACGTGTTTCCCCATATACAAAGTTGGGTGATGTTTTCTTACGGCGGTCTGCTGACAGGAGGTGGTCCCGGAGGAGGAGGTCTCGGGGAAGGAAACGGTGCCCTATAAGAGGAACGAATATTTAGTGCGTGCGAGATCATCATGCAAGGAGGCCTGAACATCTTACGGTGGTCTCGCCACAGGCGGAGGTGGGGGCTGGTACGCAGGTGGGGGCCGTGGAGAAGGACGCTGCGGTCTGTGAATGTGGAGGCGAAAGATATGCCGGGCATTAATAGCGATGAACACCGAGTAGAAGACAGTGCAAGTGGGCGTATACTCCACCGTGTTTGATGCACTCTCTTGGCATGCTGCAAATACGAATGATTGTCGAATGGCTAAATTTACAGGAAAGTACGCTGAATCGAAAGTTATTGAGCGTTGTTTTCGTTCCTTATTAACGAGGAAATGTTTGAGATCTTTTAAATGTTCACACACCTCGTAGTGCTAAGCTGATTTCTTCAGCATCACATGTACCACAATAAGCTTTATTTTATTGTTCAGTAGCTCGTACACGGATTAGGTAATTCATCCGCTGATGCGCAATATTGCGAGAGGACAATGTGAACCGCTGATCACCCTTCAGTGCTCACCAGCGCTCGTCGCATTCAATTGTTTGCTGTAGTAGCTGGGTGCATGAACGAGTCTGCAAACTTACTTGCATAGCGAAAAAATTTCTTCCCGCGGACCGGACAACTACTTTAATGGGAGGTCATGTGTTTTATAAAGCGCGTGATAGAATGTTCAATCCTTTCGGAAAAAGTCATTGAAGGGAATACAATATTTAGTGCAAAGCACTATACGTCCCATTACACGAAAAACTATCGTGGTCGGAGAGGCCGAAAGATGGTACAAAAATCGCCTCTGACGCAAAGGGTAAGAAACATGAATAAAATGAATGAATTCGCGTCAAATTCCTCAGGAAAGTTCCCGTAGACAAAGTAAATGAATGGCTTTAAAAATTATGTTTGGCACACCTTGCTCTGATTGGAGTTTGTGGAGCACTCCTAGTTGGTTATGTCCTCAGTTTCGTATAGATGCAATGATTGCTGTTGTAGACCCCACCGCTACCAAACGAATGAGATGATGATGTTGCTCTTTCTGCAACTAAGTCTGGGTCAACTCTGCGTTAAAGCAACGCTAGCCAGGATACGCTAGGACCAGTTTTAGAGTTCAACTAAAGTATGCAGCCATCGCCCGGCATGGAAGCCACGAGAAATGACACGGCACTTTACCGATTACCGTTGTGCGCCTATATGGGGGGTATAGTAAAGGCCGAAGCCTCCTACCAAGCAGCGTAAATAGAGGACGCGAGAAAAAGCGAGACAACAGCGCTTCCCTTTTCTGTTCAAGTCGTTGACCAAGCAGGCCAAATGTGCATACTTCTGAATGTTTTTAGGTCAAGTGCTTTGATGGCATGCGCTTTGCTAGGGCGGACTTCACTCCTGCGCTCCATCAGGCAAGTGCCCAGTCATGTCGAAAGCTGCACACATGTGGTTCAATGTGAGCGTCAGCTCACTAGGATGGGTGTCAGGGCGCCGTTGTTGCTATGCTAGGCTTCGACACGGGTTGTTCGCCGAAATATTACCTTGCTTACACCCCTGATGAACCCGCTTCAAAGTGAACTCAGTAATTTTATTTTAATTACAAATTCCTTCTACTGCATCACTTTGTGCCTTCGTTTCGTTCCACGGGCAAGTGAATCACGCGCTGAGAAACGCATGCAGTCACCTGCTAGCTCCAGTCATTCGCTGTTCTTCCGTATTAGTAATTTTCCTTCCACACCCTGCATTTGTTGGAACTGTATTCCTGTCATACCTCAAACATTCCCGCCCAGTGAAAAGTTACCTCGAACCGATTGTGACTTGTGTCCCAGCGGTAAATAAAGAAGCCATCAGTCGTATTGACAGCGCCTCTCGATCGACGCACCGAGCGTCGTTCGCATGACGTCAGCGCGAGGGCTCGTGCACCACGTGAGCTGTGCTGTTCTGGCGTTGCCCGGGCTCCACCAGCATTGCTTTTGTCCGTTCGCTCTCCTTCTCTGTTAATTACGAGGGGCCTTTGAAACGCATTACTTCCGCGTTTTCTTTCCTCAAGCGTTCTTCAAATGAGAACAGGCATTCTTAAGCAACAGTATATTTCTCAAGAGGAACATCACAGTGGCAGCCGCCGGAGCTTAGTTAAGCGTGGTCCAGACTTTTCATGCGCTGTTATGATCTCCGCAGCGGCAGCTTACGTGTATAGTAGAAAGACAAGGGCGCGACAACATACGCTAGAAGATTCCGGAACACATTTCGTTACGGCACATATAGACACCGGAAAAGAATGTTTAGTTTATATCTAAACATGCAAAACTCACAGAGAATACGCGTAATCAACGTAATGAAAGTGCACTTCATGGAAACATTTGCAGCTATGGGGGCGAACACCAGTGAGAAACCTGAAAGTGTGCTTTATCTCAAAGGACCTATGGCTCCGTTTAGAATTTGCATAGGCAGCTCTCGTCGTATGTGAGCCATAGCTGAAAATGTGTGTTGCTTTACACCTCGTGTATGACGCTACCGCATCTGGATATCCTGCTTCGGTATCTCGCCTCGGATCGTGCTTTGAAAAGACAGTGAGGCGCGTGCCAAGCTTCTCCTTCCTCGTCCTGTGTTCCTGCTCTAAACAAACAAATGGCGGTCGGCCAGTTATTCAGGGTTATCCTGGGACATTTAGCCAGAAACTTCGTATTCAATAGAGAAACTTAGCAAGAAAAGAATTTTTGCTGGTCTCACCAGTAGAGGGTTAACTGACACAAAAATCAACTCTTGCTGCGGTGTAACAAGGATGTAAGAAGCGCGGCTAAAAATGGTCTGCAACATTTGTCTCGATTCCTACTCAATAAAGGCTATTTGCTACCGCCTAGTGTAAATTTGTGTACGCTATTAGTAACGGTATTACTACCGCTATCAGTTACGCCAACCAATTGACTGAAGCAGAAGCGGAAAATATTGCACGTGAAATGTGATGAAAGTACGCAAATGCTTTCATACGGTGGTCTAGGCGCAGGTGCTTGTGGCTGGTAAGGCGGACCAGGGGGTCTGAAATCGTGGACATATTAAGAATGTTGGGCTGAGCGGTTCTGAGCCATTTTCAATGAAAAAGACAGAAGAGGCCGTGAAAGTCTTACGGCGGTCTCGCCACCGGAGGGGGCCCTGGAGGTGGTCTGGGGGGAGGAGGTGGTGGTCTGAAAGGGACAGTTGATGCGCCTTCATGTATTACTCTAGACAGTGCTTGCTTGAACGGTGAATGAATGCAGGCGTTTCTTACGGAGGTCTGGCCACAGGAGGTGGAGGAGGGAATGCAGGTGGGGGTCGCGGTGAGGGAACTTGTGGTCTGCAAAATAATTGGGCATTCATCATGTATTCGTATGGCGGATACAAAGTGCAAGCACGTCTGCCGCGTAGCTTCGTTTCATTTATTTTTTCAAGGTGCATTACACAACAGGACTCGACATTTCCTGTTAGATGGTTCTTTCATATAACATATCTAACTGCTGATTGGTGTTGTAGGGTCGGTAAAACCTGATTAAACGGGTATGCATTTTTGACATTTTATATCGTTGGAATTTCCCGGCATGCATAAAACACGAGAAGGTTTATTACAGCCACGATGTAGTGTTATACGCATTATGTTAAAAAAAAATAAATCGAAATTAAAAATAATACCTTCATGCAAAAGCCGTATTAAGTCTGTGAGCTACTCCGCATAATGATCGCGAAAGTATGTTACTGCAATATACGTGACGTGGTAGTGACGGTCTAGGACACAGTAAAAAACTGTGAATGGCGAAACTAACCTTATTGAGCGAACCCACAAAAACAGGCTACACTCAAAAGCTCAATGAAAGCGGCGAACACCGTCGGCGACATTCGAGAACCTGATCTGCGGGCCAAGCGTGACGGCTTTTATACTGAGTCATCGAAGGTTGCAGAATAATTGCTGATGCACGTGTCTTTCCGAAAGTTCTACACAGTTCGCATCGCGCATAGAAGCAATCAGATTACACAAGGTTCAGTCACAAGAGGCAGCACATAGAACCATCGCTAACATTCCATAACCTTCAGATACATGCAGGTGCGTCGTGCGCTGAACGATAACATTTAGATGGTGAAGAGCCGTCACCGGTGAAACATAAACAAGTACACGTGTCAATATGACGGTCTCAGAAAACATATTGGCTGCTAAACAGAAACCATTAAGACGTTTCCTTGTAAGAAAAAATAAAATAAGCCAGTGCTAATAGCGCTCAGTAAATAAATACTGAATATTCAGTACGAGGGCTTCTCGCCAAGCTTCTTCACTGTGCCAAACACTAAAAAATGAATGTCCTAATTTAAAATGACATGATCTATTCGTTGTAGGGTCATGCATTGAAGTAACAGAAAAAATCACCGCATAAGCATTCCATACACATGGTTAACCAATGAAGCTGAAACGTGCCGCCCTGGTGTTTATCACTGGGTTAATTCCAACGGTTCATTACACAACGGCTTGGTAGGCTGCCGCATCCTCGGTACGCAGCTCCTTCTTGTGCCCGGGTTGCACCATCGGCGCGGTCTAGATGAGGTCGCTGCCGATTCTGATCGCTGCACTACTGATCGAAAGCTGCCTGCTCGTAAGAAGTCGCATGACGCGTGCCCTACCCATTTCGGAGTCGGAGCGAAACTGCTGTTCACGCGCTCCGTTGCGACGGAGAGCAACGACGTCACCACTGGCGCAGCCAATCACGCGCCTCTCTTTCTCTCTTTTTTTTTCATGCACGCGCATGGGGTTGCGCCGGACGAGTTTTCGGCGTGCGTGCGACAGGCGGACGGACGACCGCATCGGCTATTCATGCACAGCTTCGCTGTAAAGGTATGCGCTCGAAATTCAATGAAGGGAGGAATGCTGAGATATGAAATTGCTTCGCTGCGACATGGCCTCTGGCGTAGGAATAAATTATTTGAACTAGGAATTACATAGTTTCGTCTATATGGTGATTTACTCCGCTTTCAAATGAAAATAGCTCCAAAATCTAATTAACTGGAGATTTCATGTCCGTGAACTAAAACTTTCATATCTATAATGGCTATGGTACTCGCAAAAAGCTTAGGCTGCTAAATTGGGCGGAGCATTAGATGTGGGCTGTTAAAGCTATTAAGGCCCAAGAGCACAAGTGGCTGTTTCTGCCTCGTCATCTGGCAAACATGAGTCAGCGTCACACAGCAATGGCCTCGCGATATGCGACAAGTGATGGGTAAATGTATAAGAAAGTTCGTACGGTGGTCGAGGAACTGGTGATGGAGGTTGATACGGAGGACCGGGAGGTCTGAAAGTGGGAGAAATTGGTAGTCACCATTACAGACATCGGGTGATGTAGGTCACAGGAAGAATAAGCTTAGGACAACCCTTACGGTGGTCTTGCCACAGGAGGAGGTCTCAGTGGGGGAGGAGGTGGTCTACAAATATAGAAGCCATTTAGAGTTTCAAAGGCAATGCGCATAAATAATTCTGCGCTTGGAAGTTAAGTTGGGAATATTTCTTTTCTTACGGAGGTCGGGTAACAGGAGGTGGTCCTGGAGGTGGTCTCGGCGAAGGAGGAGGTGGTCTAAAAGAGGAAGCGTCAGTTAGCGCTCGCAGGATTAGAGCGACTAATATTTCAGTAGCCGAGGGCCACGGGCTCCTTACGGTGGTCTCGCCGAGGGAGGTGGGGGCGTGTACGCAGGTGGAGGCCGTCCCGAGGGGCGCCGAGGTCTGTGAAGTTGGAGTATATTACTTTAACACACGCTGTTTCACATCTTGGTACAATTTTGGAATGTGCGACAATTGCCTGCTCATTATTCGTAATGTGCAAGCGATAAAAACATGCATGCATTAAAAACTAGTTAACTGATTCTCAGTTGAAGTTTTCGCCTTTGGGCACATTATGCTATTGAGAAGTTAAAGCTGAGGAGTAGTAAATTGGCGTTTGCTCAGCAAAAGGCAAACACCTTGCAGCCCTTTCAACAGCTTGTGTGCCAACAGCTTGTGTGCCTAGTGTACATTTGTTTATGCTATTAGTAACGCTAACAATACCGCTATTAGTAATGCCAGTAATTCGAGAGAAGCAGAAGTGGAGAACACTGCACGTGAAATGTGATGAAAGTATGCAAATGCTTTCATACGGTGGTCTAGGCGTAGGTGCTGATGGTTGGTACGGCGGACCAGGGGGGCTGAAATTGTGGAAATGATAAGAATGAAGCGGTTCTGAGCCATTTTCAATGGAACACACTGAAGAGGCCGTGAAAGTCTTACGGTGGTCTCGCCACCGGAGGGGGCCCTGGAGAGGGTCTGGGTGGAGGAGGTGGTGGTCTGCAAGGGACAGTTGATCAGGGTTCATGTAGTATATTACGTAGTGGTTGAACAGTGAATGATTGAAGGCGTGCCTTACGGAGGTCTGGCCACAGGAGGTGGAGGAGGGAATGCAGGTGGGGGTCGTGGTGAGGGCGCTTGCGGTCTGCAAAATGTTTGCGGATTCCATTATAAGGTGCAAAGCAAGCGCGTTTGCCAAATAGAACAGTTTTTCCATTTTAATGAAATGGTTAACAGTAAGCTTAAGCTGCCTGTTCATATTAGACATTGGCTTCCTGAATTCTTTTATATAATATGCAAATCTACAAGAGCGGCAGATTGTTTTAGATCTTTCGGGAAAAGCTGTTGTAGGCATGTTTACAGTTTTTAGAATACCAATTCTAATTTACTGACAATGCAATCTTTCCTTAGACACCCGATTTAAATCGAAATGTTCGCAGAATAATAGTGGTATATCCCGCATAGAATATTGCTAATCGAAAACCCTCAACACCAGAAGGTCTGAATATTAAGAGTGAAAATAGACGTCGTTTATTTCAAATTATAAATTGCTTAACACTGATAATTTACCTAAGTGCTGTCTAAAATATTCAATTTTAAACTATGTTCACATAAAATTATTGTTGCAGTTTGCTTTGCAGGCATTAAATAAATATCTGTCGGTTATGGGGCTTCACTAGATTGACTACTAAAAGAAAAATCAAAATCGCAAATGCACGCTTATATAAGCATCACTCAACCTTAAGATTACAAGAATAACGATAGCTATCAAAGTGATAAATGTCTTACGCCATGGATTTCGAAGAACGACCTAATGCGAGAATTTAACCCCGTAATCCTTAGTGTTCAAACGACTTCGACGCTCGCAATAAACTCGCGCTGATAAATTCAGCATTACAATGAATTCTGGTTTATTTTATTTGCTGAAAGTGCAACTGACAGGCAGAGAAACGCAAGTTGTAGGTGCTTATCAAATGTTCGTGAGAGATGTGACTGTTTCTCACTTGCCATTTGAAAAGCGCGTGAAAGCCTGTTTATTAAATTTCTATGCCGATTGCTTTTTTATAAATATATCACCGTATTTCAGAAAGCTCGTAACGGAGGTCGAGGAGCTGGTGCTGGAGGTTGATACGGTGTACCAGGAAGGCTGAAGATGGCATGAATGTCGAGTTACCATTAGAGCTGTGCGTCAAACTATGCGATAAAAACTCACGAAGGCAACATAATGCTAATGAGCGTGAAAGTTGTCTTGGTCCTTGTGGTCAATAAGAGCGCAATCCTTTCAAAGTGTGCGCGGCCATTTTGTAGCGTTACGTGTTTCCCCATATACAAAGTTGGGTGATGTATTCTTACGGCGGTCTGCTGACAGGAGGTGGTCCCGGAGGAGGAGGTCTCGGGGAAGGAAACGGTGCCCTATAAGAGGAACGAATATTTAGTGCGTGCGAGATCATCATGCAAGGAGGCCTGAACATCTTACGGTGGTCTCGCCACAGGCGGAGGTGGGGGCTGGTACGCAGGTGGGGGCCGTGGGGAAGGACGCTGGGGCCTGTGCATGTGGAGGCGAAAGATATGCCGTGCATGAAAGGCAAGTGTGCTGGAATATGTATAGGGTATACTTTGTGAAAAATTGCTGTAAACGGCTTTGATGCGCCAGGGGCTCGCAGATTTTTCAAAATTGGTCAGAGGAAGTTTTTAGCGTATCAGCTGTTCATTGTTGCCGGTTATAGGTTTCAATACTCAAATACATTGCGTATTTATTGATTTGGGAATAAATTTTTGGGTTCTTTACGCCTTTTATTTGAACCTATGAAACAAGTTAGAAGCATGTGTTTTTTCTAAAGTAATTTTGTGACATTTCATTTTGGGTGTGTCGTTTCCCGAATCTTATGATAATGATCCAGTCCTTGAGTGTACACATTGTAATTTCATTTACCGTACACAGTGTCGATGGCCGATTTCAGTACCACATTGCGTCTAAAGTGCCCTGTCTGCTTATTGTGTGAAGGCCATGTGGACGCGTATTTGCTTAATTCATGCTGGTGTCATTTTATTTTACACATTGCGGCGAACGCTATCTTGTTATCACTAGTTGTCCGACTGTTAGGTAAACACAGCTAGCGTTAATAAATTGTTTCTTCCACCCTTTATTCTCTGGCTGCAATCAGAGGCGCTGGGTAATACTGGCATGACATTAAAGTAAATGCATTTTTGTAAATGCAGTTCTAGTTATGGCGTTCGAAATCTTGCGTTGCAATCCAAATGCCGTTAGAGGTGGCGGAACCCTATGTACACCTCGTCAACAACGCCAACGATTTTCGAAGGAATGCGATACTGACAGCACGACGTAAGTGTACACTTTCAGGCACTCGAACTACTCGTATTATACGCAACAGAATCAAGTTGACTGCGCTACTCAGTTGTGCAATATTGTAGGCACTGTCACAGAACGAAAAAGAAAACATCAGTTAATTGAATGTTTTACTCATTGGTAGAAGAAAAAACACAGACAAAAACTGTCTGCTTTTTTATATTTGTAACAAAGTAACTGAAACATACGGTGGCCTAGCCGGGGGCGCTGGTGGCTGATACGGTGGTCCCTGTGGCCTGCAATGGTGATAGGCGCGGCAATTAGGCGCGTGGCGATGTTGTATGACTTATATCGAGACTGTCTTACGGTGGTCTTGCCACTTGAGGGCGTGGTCTGTAATATGATAATATTTTTTGTCTCAGGTTCACTGTAGATATTTCGAAAATTAGTTGAATATTTTAAGAGAGCAGCTTTCGGACTTTTCTGCATGGTCACGGAAGTCTGGACGGTTTCAATGCAGGTAGGCAAATTGCGGTCCCCATTTTCACTTATTTTACTGGAAAGTTCCAATGGTGGTCAATCATCTATATCTTTTACTAACCACAATTGATTGCGCAGAAACTTTCACTTTCACTGCTTTAGCCAGATGAACTGTGGAGGTGCATAGACAGCACCATAATTTCTTCATTAAGTTGTAGAACCTTAGGAGCAACCGTCATAACAAAACTTTGAATTTTGCCTTGGGTACTAGGATGAATTAAATATTTTCACTGACAGCGACATTGCCATGTTTCAGTATGAGCCATAGGCTTCCTAATACTAAATATTTAGTTAATGATTCTTTGCATTGCTTAGTATGGTTATTATAAGATTATTTATGTTGTCATTGCAATATATATTTATAAATTTCCAATCAATTTTTACTCGTTGTCGTTGCATTCTACTGCACTTTTTTTGTTAAACCCGCTTCCCTCTTCATTGTCTTGTATGCTCTGCAGGTATTAAACATTGCCTGGCTTAGGTATTGATTATCATTATCGTGATCTTCCGTGTATATTTTTCAATTTACCATTGAAAAGCGTTCTTTTCTAATCATATGTTTTGACGCCAGGTAGCAGGTTAAAAAGAATAGTTGAAGTGATTTGCTTTCTTCTGGGCATAGCGATTTAGTTTGCTGCACTCGTAAATAAGACGAAGGAGGAGTAAAGAAGGTTGTAAATGAGGAACTCCGATTGGCATGCCGTCAACCTTCAACGACGTTGCGGTCCTTCCTTTTAACCCACATTTACACTGTAGCAGTCTTAGTGTGAAATCCACGTTACACTTTTAATAGTTGGACCAAAAGGCTGTGATCGTACGTTCCTAGAAGGCGGGAGAGGTATAAAGAAGTGCGTACGGTAGTCCGACAACTGGAGGTCGATTAGGTGGACTGGGAGTTGTGAAAATGCGCAGACTTGTCGGTTTTCAATGTTGTCGAGTAATGAAACAAACAACCGTAATAAAGAATCTAGAGTAGCACATGGAGCCTTACGGTGGTCTGGCCACAGGAGGAGGCCTCGCCTGAGGAGGTGGTGGTCTATAAGAGTGGAATGCATTGGAAATTATGAAATGATGGCTATAATAATTCAGTGTATTTGTTCCTTACGGGGGTCTGGCTACAGGAGGTTGTCCTGGAGGCGGTCTCGGGGAAGGAAAGGGTGGTCTAAAAGAGGAGGCACTCATTAGTTCTGGTATGTACATGTCAAGTGTTTTGCTGACTAACAAAGATCGAGAGCATCTTACGGTGGTCTTGCCGCAGAAGGTGGGGGCGTGTACGCAGGTGGGGGGCGTGGCGAGGGAAGTTGAGGCCTGCGAAAAGTACACGGAATGACAAGTTTGGTTGTAAGTCTTTATGCATGAACGCGCATTTCTTCCTATGGTTCTACGTTTGCCAACGTTGTTTTACACAGAAACAAAACGAAGAAATTTTAACGTTGCGATAACGAGCAGATTTGGACGTAAATTTTTAACCCAGTCAATACTTATCCTTACAAATGGTACCGACTTAGGACATCTTTATCATCAGAAGCAGCAGCTTATATTTATGTTCTTTGCAGGACGAAGGCTTCTCCTCGCGATTCTCCAATTACCCCGGTCTTGCGCTCCCTGTTTCTAACTTGTGCCGGCAAATTTTCTAATTTAGTCCCTCCACCTAATTTTCTGACGTTCTTGACAGTGCTTCCCTTCCCTTGGAACCCGTTCTGTAACTCTAATGGTCCACCGGTTGTCTGCCCTACGAATTACATGGCCTGCCCAGCTCAGTTGCTTTCTCTTAAAAGGCCCCTGACCAGGCCCCATAGCAAGTTTTGGTTATTCGCTGAAAGTTGTTACGTGTTCTCAAGGGAGCGTTCTGCCGCAGAAATTTTTCAAATCGGCTCATTAATAGCCGAGATAGCAATATTTCAGTGCCGCGAACCCACGATTTCAAGAGGCGAGCTCCACTACATAGCGACAAAACTCTCAAGGAGAAGGGAAAACGGCGTTCGGATTGAAACTTCAGACCTTTGTGTGGCGCGTAGGGATGTAATTGTTTGCAAACACGATCGTTGGCGCGCATTGCATGCTCTGCGCGCTCAAAATGGCCAGACCTTGTGAGGGGCCCTTTAACGTCAACTGGAATATCGGCTATCCCCGTCTGCTGTCGAATCCACACCGCTGTCTTCCTGTTTCTTAAGGTTACGCCTAACATTTTACGTTCCTACCCTTGTTCTTGTTCTCAAGCTTCTTCGGCAACCTTCAAGTTTCTGCCCCATATGATAGCGCTGGTATACTGCAATCATTGTACACTTTTCTTTTCAACGACTGTGGTAAGCTCCATGTCATGATTTGGTAATGGCTGCCATGTGCACTGTAACCCATTCCTATTCTGTAAATTTCGTTTTCATGATCAGGGTTCCTTGTGAGCAATCGACCTTGATAAATTTCTCCTGCACAGACTCTAGAGGCTGACTGCCAATTATGAGTTCCTGTTTCCTTGCCAGGGTATTGAACATTATCTTTGTCTTCTGCTTAATAAGCTTGAACCCTACTCTCACACTTTCTCTGTTGTCCTCAATCATTTGTAAAATTACTCCCCAGTGCTGCTTAACTTGGGATATATCTTGTGCAAAACCCTTGTTTCATGGTGCTCAAGTGTCCCTCAGGAATCACACCTAACACCAGAACGGGTGATCCTTTGCAATTCCCTGCTATAATAAAAATTAGTAGCAGCCATAGGCTGTTCCATAAACAAATGGAGGGCAGCTTGCAACGATGACTAACGACCAAATGGCCCTAAAACCAGACCCGGTAGGGCGGATATGTCGTCAAAAATCGCAGCAAAAGAAATTATTAACGTTTGCATAATACTCATGTAAGCGATAACTGCCCCTGGTTGCTTGCTGGGGGATTGAAACATAAGACAGAGTTTAGAATGATAGCGTGGCCTAGAAATAAATTGCAGGTTCATGCTTGTATTTTACCTTTCATCGGGAATGCTTAGTTTAACGATACTATAATTTTCAACGACTGCGGGTGGTCGCTGCTGCGTCTATTCTGCAAAACGTTGCATTGCCGAGCAGATGTCACTATAATTAAGCACGTTTAAGTAACTTCAGGTAAGTAGTGTAGCACCTTTTCTCGTTAGCCATAGTGCCTAGGTTGAACGACTGCTGCGGCACGTTCTCATGAACGTGATTGCAGGCCGTCAGAAATTTGCGCTGACAGGTTAACACCTTATTGCCCCAAAAGGCATCCTATGCACTCCAGTACGATTCCATCGCTGTGAAAACAAAGCACGCGTTTTACAAAAGCAGCTGTGAGCAAACTTATTGCGATAGTTCCCGCATCAAACAGGTCGTTTAGTCGATGTCCCTTTTCGTTTTTCGTTTTGTTTTTTATTATCCGGGGTGTTTCTTTAGCGGCACCAAACTTTCGAAAAATTCCCTGTGGCAGATAGCACAATGATAATACATGATTTAAATTACTCGATCAGGCGGCGATTACTTCTACGAGAAAACAGAATAGCTAATTTAGTAATTAGCCTAATTACTTTAATTAACTTTATATTAATATTGCGGCCACTATATTAATCTAGGAATTATAGCCGGTGACTTCGCAAAGCGTATTGACTTGGAATGAATTATCAGGACTGTACCAGTTTCAAGATATTAATTTTCAGAGTCTCAGACGAAATACATTGGTTTCAGTTACTTTTGTGCTTCAATGAATAAAACAGCAGTTCCTTAAAAAAAGTAACTGGAGCTAATGATTACACAAGCAATTACAAACAGGAAAATACTCATCATATTGAGCGAAAGAGTCTGACGAAGGGTCTTAAGGGGAATTTGAGGCCTGTAATCCTGAGAGATCGTAACCATGCCCAGAATCTGAAAACGCCATTGCTGCAATTGAACGCGGAGGCCGAACAACGCTATGCATGCATGCATATGTTCTGGCTCCGGGTTCTTGAGGTCAATAATTCCTGTTCCGCATGTCTCTCTTCTGCAACAAGCTAATTTGCTAGATTTTGTTCTTAAGCATTTCTTGGTGCTTATCATTTAGGGTTGGGGGCTGAAAATGTTCGACATGTATTGAAAACGCGGAAATGCAATCAACTTTTAAAAGCGGCATGTAAATAATGTGAAACATGGTTCTTGATAATAAACATGACTGCATACTTACCTTCGACATCAGAATGTGCCCAAACAGGGGCAATAGAATGCGGAAGCATCTTTTCGTGATCAAGCAGAACGTGCTCAGATAAACTCTTAGGAGACGTTCATATATCAACAAAGTGCTTGTAATTCAACAGCTATTCCGTGTCTAGTTGTTGCGACATTAGTGTAAAAATGACCGCATAGACACGCTTTCATGCAGACTTCTGTCTTTTTTCTAGCACCGTAGCGGTCACAAAAAAAGAATGGTTATAGTTAAGTTGAATATCGTTGGCGCAAATTCTTGCTGAGCCTCGCCTTAAAGCTGTGTAATGCTAAGGTTCTTAGGCTTCCAAGCGTGCATTGCATCCTGAGTAATAAAGAAGCGCTTTGACTATATACGCCGATGCGCCACGAACAGATATAGTAATGCGAAACAAACTTGAGAAATGTAGAGAAAACAAAGAAAATAATGGTGGGCGCACATTGTAACGTTTCTTATGGAAAATAATAGGAATACGCAAGTGTCTTCGTACGGCGGTCTGGACACAGGTGGCCGGTACTGGGGGCCAGGAGGTCTGGGAAGGGAAAAAGATGGGAATGTGCGTTGAAGTGGTTGGTGAGTGAACGTGAATGAAATAGAAAGCCGAGAGTGCTAATGTCTTACGGAGGTCTCGCCACAGGTGGAGGACTGGTAGGGGGTCTGGGAGCAGGAGGGGTTGCTCTGGCAGAAAAGAGAGAAAGAAAAAAGATGTATTCTTGTCTTTTGGTATTTACAGTGGAGTGAAAAATTATGCCAATATTTTCGTACGGTGGTGTAGGCCCGGGCGCTGGAGGCTGGTACGGTGGGCCAGGTGGGCTGAAAATGTTCAAACGCATTGGCTTAAGCTGTTGGTGAGCGAGGTGTTAGGGAATGAAGACAGGGCCTTACGGTGGTCTTCCCACCGGTGGAAGTCCTTGAGGGGGTCTGGGCGAGGGTGGTCTGTAAGAGGAAGACCCGTCGAGACTCAGCCTCATCAGTCATTACGTGAAAAGTGAAACTCGGCTGCAGTTTTGTTTTTCTTACGGAGGTCTGGAGACAGGAGGTGGAGGTTGGTATGGAGGTGGTGGTCGTGGCGAAGGACGTTGTGGCCTGCGAAATTTTTAAACATTCTGTAAAAGCTTCTAACTCGATCGCAATATTGGCAACACCAATTACTGGTGGGTCACGTAGCAACCGGCTTGCCTGCCGTATAGTGTAGTTTATTCTACATAGAACAATTTCATTTAGTCCTGGGAAAAGCAGAGATGTGAATATTGACACGTTATGGCTTGGCGTTGCGTACAGTAACCAAGAATAGCCTTCAATAATGTTTTCTGACAAACTAGATTGGGATGAATTCTGGTTAGCCATGTTATAGCACATATAAACGCATAAAAACAAACAAGAAGTCCTCTGTTGTGTCCGTTCTTCGGCGTTTACATGTGGCTGAAACACTGCTACCACGAATAGTCTTCCACTCTGTCAAACAGCTGCTTTTTATTTTGATATACGTATACAGAACGGAATTAGATATCCATGTTGATATTTAAGAAATTATGGGGTTTTACATGCCAAAACCTCTTTCTGATTATGAGGCACGCCTTAGTGGAGGACTCCGGAAATTTCGACCACCTGGGGTTCTTTAACGTGCACCTAAATCTAAGTACACGGGTGTTTTCTCATTTCGCCCCCATAAAAATGCTGCCGCCGTGGTCGGGATTCGATCTCGCGACCTTGTGCTCAGCAGCCCAACACTATAGCCACAGAGCAACCATGGCGGGTCATTTTGATATTCAATGCAGAGAACAAGGAATGGAAATATATCGACGAAACACCTGAATAGTCAGACTACAGACAAAATATTTTTCTTCAATGCAGTATTACTCTTTCGGATTACATAAATGAGCCACTTCATGCTTTGGACTGCTTACAACTTTACCAGCCCAGACTGTCAGGTTAATCGTACCTGTTCTGAAAATCTCAACCAACCAACCAGCTTACCACTATCTGCAGTTCTCTTCATATCCCTTGGTTGGTTTTAAAAAAAAAGTTCACGAGCCATTCCACTCTGTGGAAGTGGACGACCATCGAAGCTTTTTAGCGCATGACATAGAGCTGACACAAAATTTCGAACAAAGGTACGAAAATGCTTATTGTCCGGATCTGTGGTCATCCTGACGATATAGGTATACGCACACACATTCGCGCATAACCTCTGTCATTAAATGTGTCCCTCACGTAAGACAATGAATGGCTCATACCCGCTCAAGCAGTGGCTCACGCCTATCTAAACATGGCCTCCCCATTACGACGACAGAAGAGAAATGAAATTCTACGCTGGAATGATGACCGGCAACGGAGCCAGCTGTGGAAGAAGACAACGACGCTGGAACCTTTGCTGATGATGATAGTTGGGTCTCAGGTATGACAACAGTAGTTCAAGGGCGCGTTACAGCTCTTCGAGCCCACAGGGGTATGGGCCATTGAGCTTGGACCCTTTCTGCACTATCACCAGGATCGGCGCATAGTATGATAGTTTTTGCACACAGGCGCCACGAAACCATGGGTCTTAGACATACACAGCTTCGCTGTAATATCTGATATAGTTTTACCTGCTTGAGTCTCCCACTGATTCGGCAGTGCCCTTTTCCGTAATTTTTTTTCGCGATATTTTACGTGTGGCTATGAGTTCATACAAGCAGCGGGAACGCTTGTGTAGAAAAAAAAAATATGGGGTTTTACGTGCGAAAACCCCGATCTGATTATGATGCACGCTGTAGTGGGAGACACCGGATTAATTTTGACCACCTGGAGTTCTTTAACGTGCATCGAAATCTAAGTACACGGGCGTTTTTTTTTTTTTTTTTCATTTCACCCCCATCGATGTGTGGCCGCCGTGGCCTGGATTTGATCAGTAGGAAGATGACAGAATACTTTGGCTAGAGCAGCAGAGGCAGTATAAATGGACCTTTCCCATTCCATTTATCCATTTTCCATTCTATTCCAATTATCCATTTTCCATTCATCCATTCTGTATCCGCTTCAATTTCAATAGGGGGCAAGCTTACCGGCTCAAGTCTCGACAAATGTGGTATACCCTGACGTTTGCTTTTACCCTTCTATTGGAGTCTTTACAGCTGCGTACCTGGAGGACTGTCACGGTCGTACGCCTGTTGTCCTTGTTCACTGCATGTGCAACAACCTCGTTCGGAAATACGCGCGTGTGCTCGTGCATAAAAATGCCTTCACGTAAAATTAAGAAAGACTGGCGCCTCCCTAACCGAGAGGTTACGCAAGTGCAACAACAACTTAAAGGGCACTCCTTCATCACATCTGTCAGCACATTGTTGTTCATGTCACAGTAAACCAGTTTTTGAAAGAGAAAACATGTCGTCTTCAGGCACGTGGATCAAAAAGCACGTGAAAGCATTGAAGCTCTCCACATAAAGAAAAACCATAAACATTGCACTTCCGTCCCATCTATCAACCTGCAGGATTAAGAAATCAGTCTTCTCGAAAGATGTGGCAAATACCAGTAGCGTGAGGGTGCGCGCGCGGACGGACTGCTTTGTACTGACTCCTTTCTGTGTGCAATAAACCAGCCAGTTGTTAGTTCAGCGCCTGCCTTGTGCTGCTGTCTTTTCGCGCCGCTTTTTACCATGACGATCAATCGGCTCGCCCACTTCGATGCCTTATTACATGAAATGCCGGTTTGCGACCTGCTCCGACCATGCACTTCTTGTCGCCAGCCTTGATCAGGTAATTTAGAAATGGTTTTATCATTTCTTACAGCGCAATTTAAAATGTGTCAGCGTATTTGCGGGCAAAAAAAAATCCCTGATGATTACGACATTCCCTAATGCGATATTGTGTTCTGGAAGCGCTTCACATTTGTTATGCGAGCCTTTCCGAGTAGTCGCGAAACGATACACGAACTGGAGTGGCATTGTGGCTCGACTTGGTGACAGCTTAGTTTGAGGTACAGTACGTTCGATGAGCTTGCGTTAAGTTTATTTTTGCTTAGCGTTCCAATAATAAATTTTGCCCGCCTACGCTGACGTGCGCGATCGAAAAAAGCAGGTTTGTTGACAAATGAGGTGATGGTGGCATTGATTCGTTGCTGTCTCAAGACACGCAGTGAGCTCGCAAAGATTCGCTATGGTCATGATTTAAAGTACATGCTTCAAGTCTTCCATTACTTCTTTTTTGTTTTCTAAAACCATGTTCTTCACAAATTTACCATAAAAGAGTCACCCGAAAAATTACGAAGAGGGATGCTCTGCAGATGTTCGTGAAATCAGACACGCACAAGCTCTTCCGAATTTAGGTCCTGCTCCATGGCGCTACGTGTGTTGGGTGGTTCGTCAGGGTTCAAAACGGTAATAAGAAAATGAGACGAAGGTTTCTGTTTGATTTCCAGTCGCTGCATGAATTACACGCAGCCGCCATGCCAGCGCGTAGCGACACTCGCTACGTGCCCGAAGAACGGCCGCGAACAGTGCAGCCGAGGCCGGCCGGAGCTCGCACCGTTCGTGGGGGAGACGCTCTGGTCTCCCGAATGTCAAACGAATAAGCAATTCTCGGCCTTTCAGCGGAGCGCTGCTGGAGCGGCGGCTCTCGATTCACAAAGCGTTCAATGGCGCCCTGCCTGGTGCGTAGCGCGCAGACTACAGAAGGTCTGTCAGTAGCTGTTCAACGTTTATAACCAGAGGCGCTTCCGGCTTCGTCCACGGAAGTCACGCGATAGGTTGAGCGTGCAAGGCAATGTCCCGCTGTAGTGTGGCACCAGTGCAGCATAAGTCTGCAGATTTTCGTCCATGCTTTTAGATACAAATGGTGCCTAATCACGCAATAAATTAAATATATTGTAACGCCGCACCGGAAGAGCGCCGAAGAGGAAGAAGAAGCTGCGCTATGTTTTTGGGTGATCGGCTGTTTCGAACCATCTCATGTCTTCTTTACCCTTTTCATCGTAAATAAATAAATTCTACATCTCTAACAATATCTTCCCCGAACAATAGTATGCGGTCCAGAGACTCCACGACAAGCCTGATGTCCTTCTCCGCCTTGAATGTAGCATAAAATTGAAGACTACAGTCCAAGCATTGCATTGCAAACTTTCAAGTGCACTCGTTAATTTGATTTTGTGCGTCTGAATTACGGATAAATTAAGTTCTTTTTCGACAAGTTTCTCGTTCGTCTATGTTTTCTCATGGTTCAACACGTCGTTGCGGCATCATTCCGGATTTCTCTTATTTGGGAACAAAAAAAAATATATATGTTGAACAAACGTTAAAATTTAGAGGGGCCTGGCTACAACACACTACCGTGAATATATTGTGCATGCACATGTAAACTAGCACCATTTTTTTCCCCTTATTTGGTGGAATGTCCTGAAAGACGATATTGTAGCATTTACAGTGACGTGCTCCGCTGCGTGTGCGTGTTTTTTTCTTCGGGCAGCAGCTGCACAGCCAGAGATTGCACCTTCAGCCAGAGTCCTCACTGAACGTGACTACGTTGCCGGCACATCGCGCTCAGCTATAGGCACGGTGTAGCAGGCCATTCCTGACCGCGTTTGATGTTTCACTTGCCCGCCATTTTCCGTTTCCACTTTTGTTTCTTTTTCTTCTTTAACATTCCTTAGTCGCTGAAGCTTATTTGGGATTATTAGGATCGCCTTCGGTGGCCCCTTTTTGCAAGATCCCATTATTAAAAGTTGACAGTCACTGTGGAATGCGGTAAAGAGGATGAAAGCGAAGGCCTGCCCGCTCACGAGACATCCATTATATTGAAAACTGGTACAGCGTAACATAGAGTTTCCCCGAATGCAATACCAACTCGGCCAATCCTCAACCCTAGTGAAATTTATGATATTACTTGACACTTTCATTCTAATGCGTTGTTACTTCCTATTACTTGTTTTCTCCCACCTAAGGTAGTGGGTGTGAGCACCCTAATTAGCTATAGCTTAATTAACTGTACATTAATTAACATGACCATAATTCGTGCAGACGCTTCTTCTTCGCCTCGGCTTCACGCCTTGTATTAAAAAATTGATGGCCTGATTCTCCCTGATTAAAACCGAAGTTCGAGGGCTCGACTCCCACCAAAGGTCGAAGGTCTTAATTAAGTTCGCCTCATTCAACATCACAGGTAGTGGGTTCGACTCCCTACGAATTTTAAAGCCATGAATGTTGGCGCCATAACCCCGGACATGGGATTTTTCGTCACATGAGCCGTCTAAGGCCTTAACAGCCAAGTTTCTTGCAAAAGGCTGACCGCAGCAGTGGCGTTTGCGAACCGTGACCGCCCGCAAGGAAGTCACATTGCTTGTGCGCCAAGGAACCGCGTTCACGGCGACTCGGCGGCAGCGTTCTGACACATGCGAAGCATTTTGTATAGGGGCGGCTGTGAGTAACGTGCGGCCCTGCCTGGCGATAACTGGCACTTTCCCGCGATCTGTGCAGTGTCCTGGGAAACTTATTTATGCGGAGACATTTTATCTGGGATGCACCAACGTTTAAAAAGCAGATGCAAGAAGCCTCGTATTCTTATTAGCATCATACAGGTGGTGTTTGCCGTTGAGCTTTTGGCATTTCCATAGAGCATCCACTGCCGTCTTCCGGCCATCCACTCTTTGAGTATTGCAATTTCTCGCTTTTAGCATTTCTTATGGGAGCCGAGTGCCTATGCGGCATCTTCATTGTGCCACTTTGCCATTAAAAAAATCCAGATTCCTAAAGCATGGTTCTTCTTCCCCTGTCGCGCTGAATACGGGACGGAAACGGGAGCCACGTCCGAGCTGTCTGAAGGGCGTCTTGTGACGCAATGTAGCGGTAAGCGCTGCTACAACAGGAGAGCAAGCTTTCCTTTTCGAAAACGGCAGGAATGCTTGTATGTCACAGAGGAATTCATTCCGATGAAAGTACCAGCCGCCAAAGTTTTGTGGGACATTGCTATGCGATTTCTGGTGAGGTACTCCTGCGTTATGTGCGAGACGAAGCAAAACTTACCTCGGTTCCGGTCCATACCCTTCAGGCGTTGGCGTGGTCAGGTGTGGCACTGCTGTGGGGTCGGTGACCTCTGGTATGTAGTTCTGCCACCAGACCTTCCACCACTCGCCCGCTGCTCCTGTGGCTCGGGCTCCTGTCGAGGCACGCTTCTGCAAGACGCGGGCCCCCGAAGCACCGTCGGGGAGCCGCGGCTTGGAAGAGCCTGCGCTCACTCCGGCTGCCACCAGGACCACCGCGAGCAGCAGCTGCCGAAAGAAAACGAGACAGTTTTAGTACAACACGTCGCTACGCATGAATGGTTCTCATTCAGGCAGTGGCTCATCATGAGTAATTTGCAATCAGTACGGCGTGCGGTGTCAACGTCCAAAGCATAGTAGAATCAACATTTTTTTTACGAGAAAATGCATTTCCAAATGGGCCAGTGCATCTTGTTCGCTCAGAATATAAAACGACCAGCTGAACATTATTTTTCTTATTTGTCATTGAAAGCTTTTGCCTATCTTAAACGCAGGTATGGGCGCTATTTATGAGAACTTCTTTTTTATTTTACGTCGCTCAAATCCTGTATAAATAAATATAGTGTCGGGCGCACGGAAGCAGTATAGTAACTGATATGGAAAGTCAACCCCACCCTTGACTTTCAGAATGACTACCCACGGCTAGAATCTGATTTCTGGGCTTTACTGGACCAAACAAAATCGTATCCTCATGTCAGTCTGAAGGGAAGGTATAACTTGACCATTTCTTTACTCATGATTTCTTTATTCCTTAATTCTCCCGACCAGCCACTTTTGATGGCAACTGCGGTTGTTCGAATCAAATCGAATACAAATATTTGAGAAAAGTGCCCTCGAATATCTAATCGTAAACCGAATAATATCTTAATTCCAAAGAACACGAAATATAAAGTGCGTGGAGTCTTCTGGTAAGAGACGCTTATTTGTATTATTGGGTGCGGGCATGTAATGTTCTTCACAGCAGAACGCCTTACTAACTGAGGAGCTCATGAATGGCAAACTTTCACCTATCTGGTTCACGTTGACAATGACCATAATGAAACAAGAAAACAGCACGTCAACGCTTGTACGTAAGAACCAAATTCGATGCTACAGCAGGGATCGTCGGATTAAAGGAATGTTAAACAGATGATATTGGCCAAATAAACGATTGCTTCGCGGAAATCAAAATAACGAATTCGTACACTCCATAAAGTGGCGGCATCTCTTCTGCGAAACAAGAATTTATTGCACAAAAGGTGGCGGATTCCCGCATACGCTGAATAAATGGTGGTTCTTCGCATTATCGGCGGCAGTGCTGCAGCAGAATCACGTAGTACACTCTTCCTTTGCGTCAATCTTTGTCCCTCGAGACTCAAAGGGGTGTTGACTTTACATTTAAACTGGCACAGCTGGTCAACTTTTTGAGAGAGTTAATATACGCATGGAATACGGATCACGTAGCAAAAACGTGTCATAGTCAACATTGCCGCCCATATTTCTCCACCCCATGTGATCTCGCAGACGCTCGTACAACTTACGACGTCCGAATGCAACTGTAGTAGAAGCATTAACCTATCTCTGTCCAAGTGTGCTCGTCCACCAGTCTACAGCTAGCCAACTGCTCGTGAAATGCACATTGTCACCAGCAGCCTATCTGGGTCCATTCGACCACAGTTACCGTAGTCGGCCATCTTGTCGTCCTGCGTTTGCCTGTCGTGGGTGCTGCAAAGAGCTCTGTGCATCGTATGCCCTGCCCGATTGTTCCTCGCTATATGTTACAACTTTAGCCACTCACGTTGCCCTTCTTGTGCATTCTGCCACTTGTTAGTATTTTAAGCTTACACTTGTGAATGTCTATTGAGTCGCGCATTACGCTGTCGCTACAGCTTCCTTTTAAGCTTACTTGCCTGCCACGTTTCTTTGCATTGGTTAATTATGGTAGAAAGCTTGATTTGTAGATATTCCAGGAGTATAACTAAAACCATGCTCTCCATCTGGGAGTGCCTGTCATAATACGCTCCTGCTCATGTTTGCTCGTCTCAAGATTTTCTTTCTCATATTAGGTTTTCCTCTGACTACACTCTATAAAATTCCACGCCTAATCTCACGCGAAACTGTAAGCTTAAGCGTGACACGCATGTAAATGAGGCGCGGATGACGTTTCAAGCACCGCGTGACCGAAAATAAGCGTGACATTCCTTCACGTAAGCGTGAGGGCAAGACTGCCTGCCATTGTTCTGTCTTGTGCGAGCGTGAGTGAGCCGCGTATGCATGAGAAACGCAAAACATCCCGTGGAGCACTCGCACGGGAACTCCCCATCACGCTCATGATAATTCAAATAGGGGATCCTTGACATACCACGTGATCTGCGCGCAGCGTGGACGAGGGAGAACAACGCTCTGCGTCTCCTGCGAGGAACGCGAAACTTTTCCTGGGGAGACTGACGCAGACCGTGGTGTAGACTGGGCTCGGCCATCTGTGGTGCGGATTTTCCCGCGCACTGCTACGAGCGACGTTCGTTCATTGCAGTGCAGAGCTTCCGGTGTCAGCGTTGGTGTGCATCGCCACTTCTAGAGACATTCATGGCGTACAACGCGGGTGGTGTATGCATACATTGTGCAGTGCGCCGAGTTTACGAGAGTTTACGAGAGAGAATCCACCGCAGTCTGAAGGCTTCAGAGCAGCATTTCCGTATGGATAATGGATATGTTGCGGTCCCTCACCTGCTGTTCATGGACGAGTGAAATATACAGGTAAGAACATTAGTTATGGTTCGCCTTTATTAAAGAGAGGCTAACTTCCAATTTGTCATGAATTACGGTATGGGGTTTTATAATGTGTGGTGCAAAATTTGAAGTAATGGTACATTTATTGGAAAGCGAGAACCTTTTACGCGAGCGGTTGCGTTGATCGAAACAGGGAGTAATCAGCCTCGTGCATTTTTAACTAGTTTTAACACCGGGCTGTTTAATTCCTCAGAATTGTTTAGTTTATGGTACTGAAGTACCTCATTCCTACGATTTCTGTTGTTATTATTTTATATTCGCCGCCTCACAGTTCTCTCTGTGCCCGCTGACATTTTTCCTCGGGCAAGGGTGGCGAGCTGGAAGTTGCCACTCTGCATTTTGCACCGTGCTTCTTCTTATGATTGAGAACTATGTTAGTGGCGCATAAATGTGCTATGCCGTGTATGCCGTATAGTTGCCGCGTATGCCGCTCATAGCATACCGGTGCCTATAAAGTGAAAATTCTTAATTTTGAGAGTTATTTGTTGACTGACAGTAACTAGCATCTTCCGAAGCGCTGCATGCGAGGTTGTAAACACACGTGCTGCTTAATTTGCAACCTCAGTTGCACTCTGAATTAGGATATCTAGTGTAGCTCCGCATGTTTTACATTTAGGGCTTTGAAGAGAGGAAGTCTGACTGTGTTCAATGAACATGAATATACTCTGCCCGTTGGAGCTCTTGATTTCCACCTGCCAACCCATCTGCGCCTGCAGTGAGAATTCACGTGTAAGTTCACGTAGAATGTCACTCTTGTCAAAATTTCTATCTCGATTGGCTTGGAAATTAAGCGTAACTACGTTTTTCTAGCTCATTTTTGTTTAGGCATTAAAAGGTTTTATCGAAAGCGTTGCCAGATGTGTTCGAATTTTTTAACTTTATTTCGATGAAGAGCATGATGGAATAAAATCAGTTGCAACTGTGCGTCTCATCTAAATGCTTTTTGTGCATTGTTCTTATGTTTTTGAGGCCACATTTGAAAGAGAATAAAGGTTTGGTTGAGGAATGATGAAAATGAACAAATATTGAAAAGGCTCCTTCTGATCGTATCAATACTGAAATTTTCTCAGCCTTCATAAGTCGCTTTAGAAGCGTGCTTCCGACCCAGGCTTACAATGCATGCTCTCATTACTGCGGTCATTTGACCATCTTTCCCCTGTAGCCCACTTCTAAAAACTTCCAAACCACAAAATTTAAAGAGCTTTCAGTAGGAGAAATGTCAGAAGAAGTGCAATCAGTGTTAAAGCAGTGAAAAAAGCAAGCGGTCTTCGTTACCACATTTAGTCTGAAAGAAACATGTTTTCACCTCTAAAGTATTGTACTTTGGGTACTAATACATTTTTTTAGATTGCGCTAAGTCATCGAGCATGCATCGTCCGCGGTGAAACAAGGCATCTGCGGCTGTGAAAGCATTGAGATCAGTGACGACAAAAGGCACTAGTGGTGTGCCTTTATGGTATGCAATATGCAACGTATCCGGTGGCATATGGCCAATTTTTGTGCAACGAACTTAAAGCCAAGAACAAGGAAAGAAATATCATAGGCACAAACAAGAATAAAGGATTTGTTCACGGCGTTGCGCATTTAAATCAAGCTCATATAAAGACGTTTCAGCAATCTGAAAACGCCTTAACTCCAAGTTTTGTTTTTAGCACCTACGTTTCATTGCATCATATTTTCTGGAAATGAATATTGTGAGTAAAAGATTTACCTCAAGAAGAAGCATGTGTGTAATAAACCACGTCGCAGAGCCCGGTTGAGAGGTCATTCGTCTTTTTGTGCAAAGAGACACCGAGGGGCTTGTTTACGCTTTACATTCCTTGGCGTTGTTGAAATGTGCTAGGGCTTTGCAAAGCCCCTTCTTAGTGGCTTAGTTTCAGTGTCACCGGCGGGAGCGTCTTGCGCAATCTCTCTGCAGCATACTCAGCTTCTACTTCACCGGCATATTGCCATTGTCATAGTGTCTTGGTCCGTCACAGTCTGTACCAGTGAAGTAGAAGTTAAAGAAGAGGACTTCGAAGAGCTTGGTGAGCAAAGCTCGCTTCAGAGAAGCGACCCAAACGCCCAAGCCGGCCGGTGTTTCTTCGTTGCTTCCAACGCGTGCAGGTGAGGGCATGCTCCATCCCCCTTGCCCCTCGGGAACCCTCTCTAAGCGTGGAGATTGGTCACACCATAATAAGCGTGGAACCGGGGGTCCTTATCACGTCTGCTAAGCATGAAGAGGGGTTGCTGATCGCTCCTAACAGGCGTGATCGGTAAGCGTGGGGAAATATCACGCTTAGATTAAGCGTGCAATAAACTTCAAACGGAAGCTTAGATAAGCGTGGATATTTTTATAGTGTACTTGGCATAGTAAATGTAATCCCTTACTGCTTAAAGAGGCTGGATATATAGCAAAAGGCGTCAGACTATAAGAATAGTCAGACTATAAGAGATGCCTTAGTATTCATTGTGGTATTTCTCCAATTACCCTTGTAATTTAAAATTTCAGACCCCGAATAATTTCTTGCAAGTCGTCTTTTGTTGCTCATACTGAACAGTCTCCAACTTTATGAATTGCATTTCATGTGCAGGCTGCGACCAATATACCATTGCTAATTTTACCAGGTTGCGAAGACGACTTCTCGCCGAGTGATAAAAATTGTGCCAAATGTAACGATGAGTCAATGAGTCAGCGGCAAACCTGTGGCAACTGCTTAAAATGAAAAAAAAAATGGGCACGTTTTTTCCTAGCGGTAACAAATTTTTATACTCTGCGAGTCTGCCTAATGTATTAGACAGGAGTTTTTGGGCAGAAAATATTACACAATGTATATGCACACATGCCCATTTTAAATTAGTTTCTGTTAGCATCGCTGCCAATGGGTGCAAAAAATCGCTCCACAGTCTTAAAAAAGTTTACATCCTTTGGGTCGTATCTTGTCCCACAAGAACAATCGTCATCTGTCTTGCCCGCATTTCCTTGCTTTAACGCAGCGAGCCCGGTACTTCCAACTCTCGAGCGTCTTGCGCGTTATCACCGTGACACAGCATTCTCGACAGGAAAGAAGCGAGCGCCGAGTTTTCAAGAACGAAAACGCAAGCAAGGTAGACGACGATTATTGTTGCGAGTCAAAATAAGCCCGAAAGGGTGTAAACTTTTTTGAGAGCGTAGTCAGTAGTCTTGAGCATGGAGAATGTCTAATATATGTCCGTACGAAAACTTGGCGTGCGACCCTTGCGGTGGTGATGAATGCGAAAAAGAGTACTCTTAAACGCTATGACAGCTCCGACCATTGGCGCTAGCAGAGCACATTTGTACGGTTCTCGTTGAGTAATAAAGCAACACGGAACAGAATCCCAGATATGTGACGCATATTGCAATTGTATGCGAACAAGTGAGTCGTAAAGCATTAGCTTCAAAGGCCCAGGAGTAGGCAAAAAAAGTAAAGCCCATTGACGTCGGAAATATGTTTCAAATAGCGGTGAATGAAACAAAGTAATTGCTCAGGTGCAACTCCTAATTCAGAAAACGTCGAAGCTCAGTGAACAGCTAGAATACGCCAATAAAAAGAGCATCATATCACACTCATGAAGGCTGTTTAAGCACTTATTTTGCAACACAAAATATTAAAGGCAGATTTTTTCTGGCAAAAAATAACAAGAGCATTTAGAGGACGCTGGGCTGTACGCGAATTCTCCGCACGCGCGAAGGGCGGCATACAGCGCGGGCCTCCCATGCTGAAGGCGGGTGTCTGTCGCCCGCAGTGCAGCACTGCGTGACGCATAGCCGAGTTCGCGGCAGGCGCTCGCGGTGGCCGTTCGTCCAAATATAGCCGCAGCGAAGGAAAATGCGCTGTGTGACCGCATAATCGGTTTCGCAGAGCATTTCCGGGAAGAGTTGCTTTGGTCGGCGGCAAACCTTGCATAACTTTTGGGAATTCGCCGTGAGATGCGCCCATATCAGCGCCCCTTATTCGAGCGTGCTTCTACGCGCCTAGAAAGCAAGCGTGACAAGAGCACTCTTTCGGGAACGCGAGTAGACTCTGCCTTGACTAATTCGATTTCGGTAACAAACATTTCAGGCATATGGCGGCACATTGAGTATGCCTGTCAATAGTTTGGTCGCTGTAGGCCGTTGGCACCGTGTAGTAGTAATGAAGTGCTCGACCCTGTGCTTTAGCGATTGTTGTGAGTCGTTTATTATATCTATTTTTTACGCATCGCCAGAACACAAGGTTTCATGCGAGGTGCATTTAAAATAATTTGGTAGGCGGCGATCTGACCAGCAGCGTAACCCACATGAACCATGTAAAACGGGCTGACTTAGCTCGAACCGGAAATCACTCCAAGGTGTTGAGATCGCGGGAAGAGCGCTCCAGCTTCTAAAGTGCATTTCATATTTATACCTGAACGAGCCACTTTCCCTGTCGCTGCAAGATGCTGCTAAACATTATTTATTCGGCCCCTTCGCTAATACCATTGATCACCAGCTTCCACTGTTGATGGTCGGCAAGGAATCACCAATGCTGCCTCGGTTCGGACGAGGGACTCCGAAATATCTGAACAAATGGCTATTGCACTAGCCCTGCGGGATAGCTCACGGGATGTCATCTATAGTGATTCAAGATCTGCAGTCAGAGCATTGGAAAAAGGCACCGTTTCCAAACAGGCCCTCAGACTTATTGGGGGCAAGGCAATCACGCACCACTTCATTTATTGGTTTCCCGCACACCAGGGTCAGATAAAGGGTGCTCCTCCCAACCTCAACGAGTCGGCTCACGGGGCTGCGCGTGAACTTGCCCACCGCGCTAGCCTCGACCAATCGGAAGCCGACTCCCCAGAGAACAGGGACACGCCCTCCACTTACAACGAGATTACTAGACACTACTATCTCATCCGTAGAACCTACTTTGTTCCTCATCCGCGCCTCAATAGAGCTCAAGCATTAACGCTCCGTCTACTACAAACGAATACCTATCCGAATCCGTCGCTCTTACATAAAATATATCCGAATACTTACACCAACGCTACCTGCCACGACTGTGGAGATATAGCCACATTAGACCATATGCTCTGGCGGTGTGCCCGGTCACGCTCTATCATCGCAAACAGCTCGGCCAGATGGGAGGCGGTTCTCCGCAGCCCTCTTCTGGCTGACCAACTCTGGGCTGTCCAGCAGGCCCACCATGCGGCCGAAAGGCTCGGCCTTCCGGTTCCCACGTGGGAGCGGCCCGCTTCGTGAAGACTCACGATCTGCAGGACTTCTTTAAAGTTTCGCCATACCATACCATACCAGCTTCCAATATGTTGTGTGTTAGAAATTCTCGTTTTTGTTCACGGCCTATCTCATTCATGTAAAGTATATCGCCAACATTAGTAAAGACAAGAAAGTAGAGTATGTATTTTTTTACATGATAGCGACCACGTGCCCCTTCCAGATAATGAGTGTCGTTCATGCTGCAACACATATTTTTCGTCTATATTTAGTACCGAAGATCATTCCACTCTACCTGATGTTCCCGATTTGGACTATCAGTACATGACGCCCATCGACATTACTATCGACGGCATTGTATCGCTTGTAAACAATATTAAGTTATCTAATTCTTGTGGCGTCGATGAGATTAATTCATAAATACTAAGCAACACGGTTATGACTCCTAGCAAAATATTATATCACATCCTCAGACAGTCACTAACTTCAGGAGTGTTCCCGTCAGATTGGAAGACTGCGAAAGTAGTTCCCATATTCAAAAACGGTGACAAATACTCACCAGATAACTACCGGCCAATTTCGCTCACGTGTCTTTCTTGTAAAATGCTCGAGCATATAATTGCTTCTCACATATACAACCATCTGGAATCAAACAACTTTTTTTTCACTGATCAGCACGTGTTAAGGAAGGGTTTGTCATGTGAGACAGAGCTTTTATGATTCACGACTGACCTGCATTTAGACATGGATCATAATGTACAGATTGACAGCATATTCCTTGACTTTTCCAATGCGTTTGATCGCGTAGCCTATTGCCGCCTGATTTCAAAGTTAAACACACTAAGATTGGATTCATTGACACTAACTTTTCTGCGGAACTTTCTTTCTAATCGCCAACAATTTACAATCGTTAACAATCTTTCTTCCCACCTTTCCTACGTCACTTCCGGCGTGACACAATGTAGTGTTCTTGGGTTGCTACTATTCTTAATATACATTAACGATCTTCCTAATAACTTAGCATTCCCAGTGCGAATATCAGCAGACCACTGCACTATTTACCGCCCTACAACCAGCCCCGATGACCACCTCATTCTTCAAAACGACCACCAGCTTATTTTGGATTGGTGTAACAGTTGGTTAATGACTCTTAATTCATCTAAATGCAAAGTAATGTCTTTCATTCGTAAACACTTAATCTCTAATTTCCAATATAACGTAAATAATAAGCCAATTTCTACAGCTACGTCCTACAAATACTTTGGCATTAATTTCGCGCCAAGCCTTTCCTGGACCCATCACGTTACTACTACATGTGATAACGCTTCAAAATCACTGGGGTGCTTACGCCGAAACCTACGTAATTCGCCCTCCAACATCCGCAAGCTAGCTTATCACACGTTTGTTCGCCCCCAGCTCGAATTTGCCTCTCCAATCTGGTCAACCCATCATAACAACGTAATCAGCTTATTAGAATCAGTTCAAAATAAGGCCGCTAGGTTTATCTCACGTAACTACACTTACAATTCAAGCATCTCACAAATAAAATTTGATATTTCACTTCAGCCACTGAGTATTCGACGTGATTTTGCGCTCATATCATTATTTCACAAGTACGCTCATGCGGATAGGAAATCTTCTTTATGGCTTCAAGTCGCACCTTGCACATCTTGTAGATTATATAATCACCTCAGCTTCACGCGCATCTACGAGAACACTCATGCATTCGATTGGTCGGCGCTTCCTCGTGCCATTCGATTGGGGAGCGCTCTTCCTGATTTCATCGTCTCGGAATAACTTTGCCGATAAACTCCGCCAGCTCATCAGTGCATATTCCACCGCCTAACGTCAGTAAAGTGCATGATGCATTTTCTTCTGTTTTCCAGTTATGCGCTCTCTTGTTTATGCGCTCATTATTTCACTTATTATTCTTGTATTTTTTTGTATTGTTTAGTATTTGTACTGGAGTGGCTACATTTTTTTTTTACATTGTTTATCGAAAGAACTGTATCGTTTGTCTTTTTTCTAATATGTACATTACCGACCCTGTTATTTTTGTACAATGCTTTATTGCTTGCATAAGATGGGTATCTATGTCTATTATGGAATCTATGTCTATTAGGTTTTGTTATATGCCCTACATACTCTTTTAATCCTTCTGTAACGCCCCCCTTACCCAATGCCTCATACAAGGCCTCTAAGGACATTTTAAATAAAAAAATAATAAAAAATAACACTGAAAGTCGAGCATGACTCGAGATCAAAACCGCGAGCACCAAGTGACCCGCATCTCGGCAGTGAAATCGGCCTCATTCGAACCGAACAGCGAGTGCGGTTAAATGATAAGCTACTAGGGGACATGAATGTTATCGGAGTGGGCTTTCAAAATATTCTGCAGCGATATAAAGAACAACTCAATTGTTACTGATTTGGCCCAATGAACAAATCTATGAAGGCCTTTTTTATTCAAATAAACCTTTGCCACGTGCAAGTGGTTGGAGATCGTGGGGAAAGGCTTTCATGCTTAAGTTGACATAAAAATAGACCAAGAATTAGCGTGCTGTGCTGGTTGGTGCATATCGATGTGGGGCGCAAGATTAGAATCAATCGAAAAAATACAAGGCGGCAGTCTTTATGACTTCTCTTATATTTTTTTTTTCGGTTGATTTTAACCTTGCGACAAACATCCTTTTTGAGCTGCACAAAAAGAAATGCAAGTCATCATTACACAATTCAAAAGATTTTAGATGCTGCTGATATGAGTGAGAGCTCTTGTAAATGCTTGTAAGTGGATTTTTATTGTGAACTTAGACAAGAAGGGTGTTGGCGGGAAATGTTTCTAGGCCTAATCACAGAGAACAATATTACAAAACAAGGAAGACGTCTTTGATGTTGCTCCACGATTTGAAAAATCGCATCCGAAATTACCCGAACTTTCTTTCAAACCTTTCACGGATCATGAGAAGTCACGAAAGCTGGTCCTAGCCATATGATTCGTAACCAAAAACGTTTCGAGCCAGTTGAAGAAGCTTTCTTCAGCAAGACCAAAAAAATGTGACAGTGCACTTATGTTAAGATGATGATCGCCGTTTTTATTTTGTTATTTTTCGGCGTTTGTCAAGTTATACAGCGGGAATTAGTTCCTTGTGGACAGACTGACAATAAACAATTTTACTTGGAGGTGTTGAGGCGATTGAGAGAGAATACGCTAGAGAAGCACGCAGTATTCCGAAATGCAGGGGAATGGTTTCGCCACACGACAGTGCCAGCTCAAACTGATCTGTAGCAGGATGGGCCGACGTTATCTGTGGGTTTCGCCGCCGTTGATGCGGGAGGGCAACAATATGTGGCGGTGTTACAGGGAACCAACATCTCCGTCACATCACCGGGACTCCTTGATAAATGCCACGCGACGTTGCGAGCGCTTCCACTAATGGCAGCGCCTTCTGACGCCTCTCGCATTTGTCTGAATCGGATGGTGCGAAACTGAGCAACGAGATAAGAGCAAGCATTTGCCAAGCAGCAACCGCCCACCAGACTTCCCTAGAGCAACAGGAGTGACCGTACAGTCTTGTTATCAGCCTGTCGTCAGCTACGTATGCCGATTCAGCTGGTCCGATCGTCGGTCACCTGCCTTTATTCGGTGGCAACTCAACCTTCGTTTATTTATTTAGTACATAGCAACCCTAGTACGTAACGAATTACGTGTAATTAATTGCTTGTAATCAATTAAATTTTTTGGTAGTTTTGTAGTTTTAAGATTACTTTGTTTACTCGGTAACGCAAACTCGAATTCAATTAATTTTTTTCCCGTAACGAAAGGCATGTAGTCAGTTACAGGTTTGAGGAAACAAGTTATAACAGGAGATGCAGCTTTGAACACCGTGACAAGGAATTAGGATGATGATGATTTATTGGCATCCCCATTGATACACCTGCTTATTTTTTCTCTCATCCTCGAAACTTCTCTATCTACTTTGCACCGCTAGCTACCTATGCCTGTAACGGATTCGGTCGTATCAATCTCTTCCCAGTTTTTTTTTTTTTTTTACGCCATAATGTTAAGGGCCGCGTGTCGTAGAAAATACGGTGTCAGCGTCTGCTGTCGGCGGCGTTGTCCGTCAGAAAAAATCAATGATATTTACTGAGATTTACGTAAATTTATTTTTAAATTTAATTTAACGTAAATGTCTAATGAAATTTAATGTGAACGTCTTATAGAGATGTACGAGAAACGTCATCACCAAACAGCGCTTCTAGTGGCCGCCGCTGCAAACATGCGCGTTTTGTATGGGACAGCGTGGTTCTTTGCGAATAACTAATTGTATAAGCGAGCTCTCAAAATGTTCCCGTGGAATTATATTCTCTACGCTCCTAGCCCGACACCTCATGCAAGCAAGCGGTTGCCTACCGCCTAAAACTCATTTAAAATCGCATGCGAAATTACAAGTATGGAAGTCTATGGATGCGTTCAAAGTTTGGTGGCCTTTTTGGACAGAAAAAAAATATTTGCGGTTAAATTACTGCATCTATTGATCTATTTCCAGGTATTTATGAAGTTTAATGACTTATCATTCGGCCGGTTGCAGCGGCAGCTCTAGAAATGGCAAACATGTTCTTCCATGGTTGCTGTTTTTATCGCAAGGTGGCGCCACTCAGCCCGCTTGAAGCTGTGCAGGGTGATATGGGCTGGACTAGTTTTGAAGTGAGAGAAGCTCGCAGTAAAATTGAGTGTGAAGAACGGCTGAGGAATATGGAAGAAAGTTAATGGGCTGGGAGAGTGTTCAGGTATCTGTACAGGCAAAACATTGATTCACAGTGGAGGAAAAGAACTAGGAAGCTTACCAGCAAGTATGCGGCCTGTAGGGTGGGCAACACAGCAACAAAGAAGGTCAAGTGGAAAGTCAGAGAGGCTGAATTAATCTCATGGGTGGCGGCAATTGAAAAGAAACCTGCCATGAGTAACTACTTAGGAGGAAAAAACGAAATCAGGAAAGAAACTATTTATGGTAACTCAAAGGGAAGCTCATTACTTTTCGAAGCGAGATCGGGATGCCTTAAAACACGCACCTATAAAGCGAGATATAAGAAGCAAGAAGCATGTGCTTGCTGCGGTAAAGCTAAGGAAACGACGGAGCATGTTTTATTAGAATTTGAAGACGTCTACCCAGCGGTCGATTTAGGCACCACTGGCCTCCTTGAAGCCCTTGGGTTCAGCGGGAGCAGTGGTAAAGCAAACATGTCCACAATAGACATTAGTAAGAGGCGATTGGAGGATTGGAGGAAGAAAAGTAGGGAAACGACAAAAGACGGAGACGTACAAAAGCACAGTTCTCAATAGGGGATCAGAAAATTTTGGCGTGGTAGTTCATAGTGTTTTTTTTTCTTTTTCCGTTGTTTAACCTAGGTAAGATATTAGGCAGTATTGTAGCAAGAGCTTGGTGGCGCAATCCACCGCCCCGTTCCAAAGGGGACGCTCATAAGATCTATCCATCCATCCATCCAGAAATGAGTAGGGAACGCCTCGCTGTTTGAAGCCCGAGCTGGTTGTATGCCGCAGCGAATATTCGTAAAAAAATCAGGCACGTGTTCGCTGCAGCGAAAGTGCGCTCACCACTCAGCACATGGGATGCGATTCACCCGTCGGTATAACGCGCAGCTTCCAGAAGCGCTTGGATTTAAAGTAGACGGAAGTATCGACCAGTCAGTAGTCGATATAAGTGAGAGACGTTTAGAGTATGGTTGGAAAAAAGGCAGGGAAAAGGCTGATACAACCGGATCCATTACAGGGATAGGCACCGTTACAAGGTAGATAAAGAAGATTAAAGAGATGTATACAACAATTCTAGAAGAGAAAGCATTCATAGCATACCTGAGTAACTCAAGAAGGGATGATTTGTCTCCGTCCCGTTTCAAAGGCGATACGAATCAATCATCATCGACACAGTTGGGCAGCTATGGTGCTGAGGCCGCGGGTCCGCTCGGAGTTATCCGCTGTCTCCCACTACGGCGTGCGTCGTCATGAAATCGTGCTATTGGCACGTAACGAGCAAGAATTCAGTTCAAATTCTAGTCTAAACAAAAGCCTTGCAGCCCGTCGTTCATAAGTGTCGCTACACGGTTTCTCTGAAGGACGGGACCAATACTAGAAGGGCACTCGCGACCTTGACATCAGGCTTACAGTCTTTCGGTGGCCACCCGAGTGCGGCTTTTGTGTGTGTTTTTCTGGCGCATAGCATCGAAACACCTAAACGCTTAAATAGCGAAAGTTTTTTTTTTACAGACATTTCGGTGACTTATTTACGAGAAACTTATTTCGACATATTTACGAAAAATGGGTTGCTATATTAACCACAGCGAGAAAGTGATCCACACATTAGCTCTTATTATACCTGCGTATTGATGAGCGGCTCTCTTTGGCCTCTGATCCCTGTATCTAGAAAAAAAAATACAGTTAGTGCCGTGTCAATAGCCTATATGTAAAATTAAAAAGAAATTGCGGCAGAGTCAGATCAAATGTCATATATCATAAATTCCAAGCAAGAAACCTGAAACTGTATTTCATAATGCTCGCAAGGCAGACTTAGGTGCATGCGATTCATTTCATTTCCATATCTTTTTGAGGGTACAAATATGTTCCTCAGATAACACGCAGTTCCATTTTGCAAACGTTCTTAAGAATACTGTCCTCCAACGTGTGTTATGATTGGTGATGAACATTTTTTTTTCTATATACGGGTCGAAACATACCTTAGCCCCATTGTGAATCATTTCAAAGTTGGCTTCTGCACATTTAGGCGAAATGGCGCTTGAGAATACAATATTACCGAAATGTTTGCTCGCATCATTAAAGGCTTCAGTGGTGATAATCTTAGCATCACTGAAGGCTTTAATAATTACTTTAAATCAGTGTTCACCTGTGATAATGGACACACCCCCACGTTTTGCACTCTTCTTTCGTCATAACCTTATCCTAGTATATGGTAGTCAGCTGGTGTACATAATCTGTTACTCAAGATCGATACTATGAAAAGTACTGGGCCAGACAATATACCAGATATGTTTTTACGGCGATATTCTGAATTGAACTCTCGGTATTTATCCCTAATTGTTTTCAAAGTCTGTAGAATCATCTACTGTTCCAATACTCTATAAATGTGCTAAGGTTGTTCCCATTCACAAAGACGGTAACAAGCAGGTAATGTCTATTTCCTTAATATCAAAATCTTGCAAACTATTGGAACACATTATTCATAAATATATAATTGAATACTTATCTGAACATAATGTTCTTTCGCATGCTCAACATGGCTTCCGTTCTGGATTCTCGACGGTAACACAACTTCGACAATTCCCCCATGATATTGCATCCACGCTTAACCTTAGAGGACAGCTTGATGCCATTTTCATTGATTATAGTAAAGCTTTTGACACAGTGTGTCATAAAAAAAACTTCTCATTAAACTCAAGGCAATATTTCATGATTATAAACTGCTAGGTTGGATGCAGGACTACCTAAGTACAAGAACCCAGTTTGTTCCATTTAAACATGTTCACTCATCTCGTGTCAATGTTACATCCGGTACCCGCCGTGGTCGCTCAATGGCTATGGTGTTGGGCTACTGAGCTCGAGGTCGCGGGATCGAATCCCGGCCGCGGCGGTCGCATTTCGATGGGGGCGAAATGCGAAAACACCCATGTACTTAGATTTAGGTGCACGTTAAAGAACCCCAGGTGGTCGAAATTTCCGGAGTCCTCTACTACGGCGTGCCTCATAATCAGAAAGTGGTTGTGGCACGTAAAACCCCATAATTTATTTCTTCTGGAGGTGAATGAAGTCTTCGCCCGTTTTTGCGAATGGAGCAGAACATGGCAAATGTCTCTTAATTTTAAGCAAACCGTATCAATGACTTTTTCGAATGAAAAAACAACCATTACAATTTATATTTTTTAATGAAGTGCACAAGCTTGCAAGCGTCCGCACGTTCAAATACTTTGGTGTTACTTTCTCCCCTGATCTGAAATGGCATGCTCACATTAAACGTATAACCAACAAGGCGTTGAGAAAATTGGGTTTTCTTAAAAGAAACTTTGGAGATGCAACTAAAGAATGTAAATTAACGGCATACAGATCACTAATAAGGCCTCTACTTGAATAGGCGTCGGTTGTGTGGTCGCACCCGCCGAGGTTGCTCAGTGGCTATGGTGTTGGGCTGCTGAGCACGAGGTCGCGGGATCGAATCCCGGCCGCGGCGGCCGCATTTCGATGGAGGCGAAAACACCCGTGTACTTAGATTTAGGTGCACGTTAAAGAACCCCAGGTGGTCGAAATTTCCGGAGTCCTCCACTACGGCGTGCCTCATGATCAGAAATCGGTTTTGGCACGTAAAACCCCATAATTTAATTTTAATATTAGTGTGGTCGCCACATCATTCCAAAGACATAGACATTCTTGAGTCTATTCAGAAAAAAGCCATAAGGTTTACACCTAATCGTTATGACCGCCATTTCTCACCGACATCACATGCTAGTAAGCAAGCCTCTGGCCCATAGACGTACTTCTGACCGTGTTGTTCAGCTACATAAAATTGTTCATGGGAAAACTTATGTCAATGCACCTATTGTTTTCAGTAATCCTTCTTCTCGGCCCGCCATGCAAAAGAAGTCATCGTCTTAACATTGTTCCTTTGAATGCATCGATTGATTGTTTTAGGTTTTCCTTTTTTCCACGTACAGTTGCGATTTGGAATGGCCTTGAGGGGTCCTTGCGCGAGTTATCGAGTGATGAATTTGCCGACGTATTGCCTAATTATGTTCAATAATCAACTAGCTCTTCTTGATATTGTTTTTTATATTGTTTGTTTCTTTTTTCCACTAAAATGTATTCCTCAATTGATTGACATATATATGCACTCACTCCCACAATATCTTGCTATGCAAAATGGCAGTATAAATAAATAAATAAACAAATAAATAAATAAGTAAATAAATAAATAGGCTTGCAGCCTGCGTGCATGAAATGAAAATATCATATGCATTGCCCAGCTTTGTCTGTTCGCAGGCCATTTCATGCAGTACATTTACAAAACAATTAACACTTTTTTTATTTTAACCCATGAGTCCAGAAATAAATAAGCACTCCATTTTCAGAGGTAATCCGCAATGGCAATATAAGTTTCAAGAGCTGCTTCATTACGATGCGATTTCAGTTATGAAGACGAGAAACTTTCGTGCGCAAACAACATAAGCGGCTAAGAGTGACAACTGAGTAGTTCATTCGGATAGGAAAACTTTGAGTTGAACTATTTACTCTTTAACGATCGAACTTTTAAGTATTCCAATATTGTATACAACGTCTGCCCTCATCCAAGAAATACCTTTTGTAGTTTGTTCTTTATTTTTTTGTTTATTTAATTACACCGTCAAGCCTGGAAGGCATTGCAGAAGGTGGTTGTTAGAGTGAGGCAAACAAATAATGTAAAGAGTAAAAAGCAACTTTCCATTTATGCAATTTTAGCTGATGGTGAATGAAAAAAAAATGACAGTGCGCAACAGGAAGACAGTTTTTGCAATAGTACAGTATTGCCTGATATTGCAAAACACTAAAAAGGAACTTAGTCAGTAATGAAGAAATTCCGGTTACACAAGGTACGGTAGCTAATGCTGCAGGAACCTGGCAATTATTAATATTGCTTAGTGTTTCTGTGTGAAGGAGATTTCAATCAAGGGATGTGCGATGCAAAATAGAGCGAAAGAAGTGAAGCGTGACTAGATTTGATGCCTACTTTATAAAGGTGAGGAACACAATCTGTCTATATGTGTCGATGGAAATGTCACTTAAGTGATTGAAATTGAAGGTCAGATTTACTTGGTGTTTATTTGTATTTGTATTTCACCGCACCCCACATAATGCCTTAATGGCGCGACGGTTCAAGTATAAGGAAAGAATGCAGAATAAAGTTCATGTAATCAGTAACACGCACATATATTTTCATTGATTAGCGTTTATTTCTATGAGCCATTGGTCGCACCAATTACGGCGTCAAGGTCAGAGGGGACTCTATTGATATCTTCGCTATTTTTTTATTTGTGTATAAATAACTCAATCATCAGTTGAACATATGAGCGCTGAAGAATATTGACGTAAGCGCACTGTGCTGTATAGCATGCAAAATTGAAGCCCGACTTGCTGAAGTCTTGGAAGATTGTAGCAGCAGAAATTGTGGGACAGAAACACAGAAAGACACCCTTTTGCTAGAGTCGCAGGTCAAAACAGACGGATTCGTAATAATTGAGAAAAGCTTCCGAATTTTAGTTTGCGATTAGCACTTACTGCGTTTCAGCGAACCTTGTTTTATATCCACGTTGCTTGTTTTTTTCAAATGAGAAGCTGTTGGCAGATAATTTAAATATCGATTAATTTTAAGTTTAAAGCAAGCACCGATTTGACAGCGGTACAGTTGGCGGATGCCGATAACACTAGCATAGTGAAAGAAATTAGCAGTTGCTTCCCCGGAGCACGAACTCAGCAATCTCTCGGTTAGTTGTGAATACTCGACAGATACTTTGTTTCTCTATTTTAATACGCGTGCGCATAGCAAGCGTCGCCATGGTCCTCCGTCAGCTTGGCGGCGATGATCAGAGATGGCGCACGTCACGTCAGGTGTGCGTGCACCGTTTCATTCGTGTCGGTTGATTACGGAATTCCACAAGCATTACTCTCATCTTTTTAGGCTCTTGGGAGAATTAGACATGGCTGTGGCTTTTACTGTGGAGCAAGTGGTTTTCAATCGTGCGTACCTTCAGGCTGTGTGCTACCACTACCAGCAATTCAAATTCCTACTGCAACTGCTCGATGGAAAGAGTGCCAATGAAAATTTTTCTGGATTCTGTAAGGAAGCGGAAAGGCTGCGCGTTTTTTTTAGGTTGTCAGGTTATATGTAGAAAATATTCCAACCCTAAATAAGGAATAATTAGACAAGACAATGACGTTTATAATGCACCTTGTGGCGTGGCATTTTGAAATTTTCTGGTGAACAAGGGAGTAGCATCTTCTAAATTATCTAACCCAACCCCTATAGAATTTCAGAAGTAAGCATTTAGAGATTTTTGGCCTAGAATACGGTCTTCTGATCAACACCCCGGCCTTCTCACTTTATTTCCACTTCTTCCTTCCCAAGCAGATTTACAAACATGCCTAGCTATCATCATACTATTCTAACTCGAACTTAATGGGGAAGCTTTAGCTCGTGGCCTCCTATATAAATGCATGGGAAATCGACAAACGTTTTTCTGAGCAACCACTGCGCCGAATTTGATGAGATACTAGGTTGAATTTAGAAGACAAAGTTCAAATGTAGTGATTTCGTAAGCAGTTCTTTGATTTAGGCTGTGATCTTTCTTTCAAAATCTTTGCGAAAATCGCGCCTAATGCATCTAAAGTGGACAAAATGATATATCATATGCGGCTTTGAAATGTACGACTAATTTATGAATATGACATTTGCAAAACCCTTTAAGGCATTCACAGAAACTGAACTAGGATCTGTATCTGAGCTAGTTCGTACGGACACGCTTTAAGGCAAGCGAAGCGCTAATGAAAGACGGACAACGGAAAGAATCAGGACATACCGAATGTTCGGTGTATATGCATTGACCAATCATAGCCACAGCACAGGCGTCATGAAAATTTAATCTCTGCGTAGTTGACCCACACCACCGAGGCTACGCCGGAGCCGCACACACAGATAAAAACCACGCCTAGCTGGAAAGCAACGCGTCGCAACAATATCAAACAAAAAACTACATCAAAAAAGAGATTGTGGTTCAAAAAGAGAGATCGCTTAATAGGTTAAAAAGAAACAATGCAAAAATATGATATGAAGATATATGTTTGAAAAATAGGAAATATTGCGGCAAGTAGTGCACAAACTATTGTGTTTCTTGTCACCGTGTCTAACTAGAGGTAAATAAGGACGTAAGTTTACCTGGACCTATGCCCTTGGCGATAAAAAAAAATTAAATTATGGGGTTTTACTTGCCAAAACCACTTTCTGATGATGAGGCACGCCCAGTGGGGGACTCGGGAAATTTGTACCACCTGGGGTTCTTTACCGTGCACCTAAATCTAAGCACACGGATGTTTTCATATTTCGCCCCCATAGAAATGCGGCCGCCGCGGCCGGGATTCGATCCCGCCACCTCATGCTGAGCGGCCCAACGCCGTCGCCACAAAGCAACCACGGCGGGTGCCCTTGGCGATAAAAATATTTCAATTGAAATTAGAACGTATCTCCGGTGCCAGATAGTAAATCGGAGCACAGAAAACTAAAACGTTACACGAAAAAACATTTCCAAAGAACTGATGCTATATCATGCGTGCCACTGATCGGAAATGACGAGAATGAGCTCCGAACAAAGAGCTCGAAGGCAGCGTGCCCTTCCATTGCTCGCAACGTCCAAGGTGGAGCCATTCTCGGTGACAGACGGCAGCGTAGGTTTCCAAGGTGCCGTTCGACGTAGCGCTGGCCGGACACGATCGGTAGCGAGACCTCGATTGACGCCTTGTCTTTGCCGAGGCTGTTTGCGTGTCGAGGTGCGTGTCCGGCCCACGTACTGCTTTGGCCTTCGTCAACGCGGCGCTCGGATACGCAGTGCTCCCCGGCAGGGGGCCGCGCGACATGTGTGCACTACGAACTTACCGGAGTTCTTAATGGCCATCATGCTAATCTGTGAGGATTACACTGATCTGTGGAGGTCGGCTTGTAAAACCTTGGGGACTGCTGATGATTTTGTCTGAAATTTTCCTGCTATGACTTCGCGAAAAGCTACCCATCTCTTTTTATAATATTGCATCTGTGAGCTGCCGCAACCTCCCCTTCTTTCACGTACTTGGTTTGAGAGAGAAAAGTTGGCAAAGGATTATTTTCGGTAGACCAGCAAGTTGTAGACGGTGATATACCGTGCAAATAATTTAGTATGTATTGTATTCCGTGACGTTTACCGGGTACTTGGCTCTCCAATTAGAGGAGAAAGTTGGGCTAGTTAGCGCGTAATCCTGAATTGAGACATATTTAAGTAGCGCTTGAACGAGAAGTACACATCACAGGGGCGGCAGACTTGAGCGGAATCTTTACTACGCTGAAACATAAACTTATGGGTTGCGCAACTCCCAGACGCAAAGGCGCAACGTTCGTATCTGGGAAATAATTTTTGTATCGATTTCTTCCGTTAGCTGCTTGTTGTGGACAAAAAGGAGATACAAAAAATCAAAATTGCTTCTTTGCTCATCCCATAACTTCTATCTTTCACTGTATGCAAGGTGAGCTTTGCTTAAGCTTTACAGAATTAAAAAAAAGTAGTCTGTGGCCGACAGTATAATTTTTATTTCTGAAATGGAGTATCGCAAAAGGTGGACGTTACTGGCACGAGAAATCGAAACATATATTCAGCTGACTCACAAAAATTCACTTATAAAAGTCTTAACTACTTAACGCCATATATGAATTTCCAAGACGAAACTAGTATCGAGATATAGTTCCAAAGAATGTGGGCCGACATAAATGGACGTTCCAGTTACATTAGTACTTCAATGTATACAAGAGCGCTTCCTTAAAGAAGCAAGCTGCACAGCAGCACATTCTTACGGCGAGTTTGATGGCGCATATAATGAAACTGGTGTCATCTAGGAAATTTATTCCAAGTGTACAGCCTCTGCAAATTCAGGGTGTAAAATTTGTAAATTACAAAATCCGCCATAATCAATAAGAAGTGAATTTTTGTTAATTCGGTGAATGGGCGATTTGCCGTGCAAGTATTGTCCGCCTCTCCGAACTCGAGGATTAGAATTATGTTATCTGCAACAGGCAATTGTCGAGCATTCCATACAACATGAACTCCGACCTGGCGTCGCGTCCCGCGCGCTTCTCGGTGTAGCCGCACAGGCGAAATATGTATCGCCCTGGAAATACGGCTTCACACTATGCCCAGGTTCAAGAGCAAAAGTGTACGTGATCTGAAGAGCGGACGCTGCCTCTCGAGGAAACGTCGCAAGGCGATCGACAAATTCGGCCTGGCCTGCGGCCTTCCCGCATTTTTTTCCGACATCGTGACTCGAATTGCACTGCGGCCGAGGAGGAAGGTGCGCTCGGAACAGCCGTCGCCGTGCATGCAGTGTCGCGCCTCAAACGGGGCCGGCGCCAACAGCTCGACGACTTGCGCCTTGTTGGTCGGTCAGGCATCTTTCCCTGTCGTGCACGTCTTTAGAAATTATAACCAACCAAATCGAGTGCGCTGGAACACGGAGGCTCACATTCACGTCGCCTACTTTATGTGTTAACTTGTGAAACTAATCATAACGTGCCAGCATTTCTTTTTGCTTGCACTCGGGTTATGCTATACATCAACAGCTTGCGTAGTCTTTGTATCCTTTCCAAAATGGCCTGCTCGGACATGTTCACCAGGTGTGGCCACGATAACGTCACGATTAAACTCCAAATATTTTCCTTTTGACATTTTCACAATTAGCTGAGGGTGCGCAATTATCAATTTGCTCTAGCTCGATCACGAGCTGATTGCTTGCCTTTTCCCATTTGCTAAGCGGCTGCAAATCGCAACGTACTTTCCATGCTAAGTATTGTACTGGTCGTGGTGGCTCGTTGCTTTGGGACTCGCACTCGGTTGCGACACGGACGTCGATGAGCGAAAGTGGCGGGCCCTGCAGCGCTCTACTTCGGGTGATCTCATTCCTCGCGACGCCAGAATCAGTGCAACCCTACGAGCGATGAACCCTGGTTAAGTATTTCAATCGTACTCAGCCGTGGAGCTAAATTTAATGCGCTCGCGTGTTTTACACTAGGCATAAAAATCTAGACTACGCACCAAGAAAAATTGTGCCTTTAAGGTTTTTTCTCTCGCACCTATCATTCGCCCCCTTACACTCATGGAAAATTGTGTTTAGACGAACTAATACAACGATTCTTAAGGGTCAATTTTTTTTTAATTGCACCCTTTTACCAATGTGTGTATTGGCGAATAGCACACTGTGTTTTATTTTTGCAGTGATAACTGTTATTATATGACTATCGTGGTCTTTCATACATCAGCCGATGTACCCGCGAATTGTTTTGCGAGCAGTTTATGACGAACTAAAGCAAAGAGAGAAACTGGCGCAGCACGGACTGCGATGAGGGGATCTACCGATGACGACCACTCCGTCGACAAAATAATAATACAGCACTTTAAGAGTGTAGTTGCTTTGACAGGCTGAAGCCATGCTCTTCCAAAGCACCAAGGTTAAAAGCTGTAAGCGAAGCTAGCACTAGGATGGCAAAGCCAGGAAGCATAGAAGAATAACTGTCTTTCCAATTTATGACCGCGGCGAACCACATCCTCAATGAATGCTGCGCTCATAGTGGTAGAATATTTCTCTTCATGCACCCGCGAATACTTAACCTAGTCCATACGGTGTGATACAGCGCAAGACTTAATTTGCATAATATTGTGCAGGCCGCGCTGCCACACCCGAAAGAACATGCTTCCGAAGAACTACGATTGGCTGACGCGCTATGATTCACTGACGATTGGCAGCTAGAGCCGTATAACGTAAAACTGTTCCAATCTGTTTTTATTCCAATCCACTGACGACCAATTTACATAACCACCGATGCTAGCATCTGGCGGTGATGAGTTGTTAGAACTGGCCAATGAAACGCTTTGCTCGTTTACAGGTGGTCACTTTTGTTTGCTTTAAAGCGAATAACATTGCCTTACTCGACAGGTTTTTCTCATCGAATTGGCTGCCCAGAGGCGAGTAGCATGAAGAAGAGAGGCTTTCGGAGGGGCCAGGCTAGCACAGTGAATGTAGATGACCGGATTACAGGAGGGTGGCATATGCGACTGGCCCGCTTCTTTTGGCTCAGCTTTCGGTGGAAAATCGCGGCTTCGTGCAACGCAAAGGTGGAAATGCAGCTAAAACGCAACCTCAGCCAAAAATAGTTCGCAGAGCGATGTCGCGTACGTGCTGAAAGGGCTCGGCAACGTTATACTGCCACGCACAAATATTCATTTTACGCAAATAAATGTATTCTCCCTGGCAGCTGCGAGTAGCCAGTGCCAGAGCGATCGGCGGGCAGCCAGCTTCTATTCGCAGCATGACTCTACAATGAAAGAAAGATCACGCTAAGCAAACACCAATTCACCCGAGAAGAAGTTATTGTACAACTTCTATTCATTTCGGTACGGGGCATTCTATGCCGAAAAAAACGTGCTTTTATTATGCATATTAATGCATATTAATGCATGCGTACACATCACTTTGACGTGGCGAGTTTTCTGGCGTCGCGTGAGACAGGTCAAGTTGGCGCAACCCGAGAAGTTTCGATCAATTATGGACTGCTGATGGTGAAAAAGGCGTACTTTCAGAAATAATTATTCTTTGTTGGTTTGGTCTAATCATAATGTATACGTCATATCAGATGAGGAGCCCTAATGGTTTTCCTGGCGTTGGGTGGCAGACACGCGAAGTAGGCCTGAACAAAGAAGTGGCCTGAAAAGATTGTGACCAATCATGGAGGGCTGATTGCAGAAATGAAATAGAAAAGTATGGAAGAGCTTTACGTTGTAGCACAAATTACCTATGAAAGAACTTAAAGGAAGCTATTGGTAAAAAGCGATGGACAGGGTACGAAATAAAAGAAAAAAAGCAATGTCTTCTCACTTCACCAGCGGGGACGCCATGTATGCATTAAGCAGCAGGTTGCTATTCTACTTTGACCATGTAACATGTTCCATCAATAACCTGTTGCTAACCACTTGGAAATAAAGCTGTATAGCTTTTCACATGCCCTAAATGTCGAAGTGCTTGAGCACCCTTAAATTCCGCAAGGTGTATGTCTGGTGCAAAAGACCCTTTTAGCATCCTGAGATTAGTCAAAGGGCGCTCTAAGGGTGTTCTACTAACGGATGCAGCCACTTTCAAGATTGTCAGAAAAATTAGGGGCCCCAAAAGGGTGTTTCGACATCGTGTCCACGATTGAGGATGTTATTTTCCTTGGTGCGCAATTTTTTTCTATAATCTTTGCATATAACAGCTAAAGCCGCAGGACTCCCTACCTCAATTTCTATTTTTACATTATGACTTCTCTTTCGCAATGTCGTTAACGTTCGCCTCACGCGTTCCCAAACATGCGTTAGACGTACTTATTTATTGTCGCTTTATCTGCCTATGACTGTCCATTATCTATCAACTCTGTGACTTTCTGTTCTCGCAGACTTCTTTCTCTGTTGCACCTTAGGTCTGGAATCAATGCTTACCTTCCAAAACAACCTTTCCCATTCAGGTGAAATAAATTAGGCTAATTAACAATATAAAAGAGGAACACATAAGACAAAAATACGGACAGGAAAGCTGCTTCCAACTGTTTGTTTATGCAGTTACTCATCATGGCATAAATCTTCTGGAGCAATTGCATAAGCTATGCAGTTTTGCAGAGAAGTGTACACCATTCAGACAGAACGACATTGAGTAAACAACGGGTTAAGGGAGGATGACGAAAAGGAAAAAAAAGGAAATGAAAGAAGAACGCACATTTCACAGACCACGCGACTGCGTTTGGATTCACGCCGACCATTGTTGGTAGAAGTCCTTGCAATGGAAATTTTTGTTATAACAAGGAACAGCAGCTTGTGCATTTGTGAGACGCAGCGCTGTTGCGATTGGGCTCGGCCAAACATGAATTACTAAGCGTCTGGCTATGACGTGCTTGTGTGCTTGTGTGATCCTATTTGGCTTCTCTTTTTTTTCCTTTTTTAAAGTGCCAGAGAATGCGCGCATATGCGTGGACCTTGCTGTAAATAAACACAAGCCCTTCTTCTCGGCTTTATTCTCGCGTGTTCCTTGTGTTTCAGCATTAAATCAGCGTAACACAGAAACAAGACAAACTAGTCCTTATCCCCATGCGTTGTTCATGTGCGTGAGACCTGACTCAGTAAGTTCAGAATTGCAATGCACGGCCTTAGTGCGAACTCAAGTTTCATGTTGCATGTTTCTCAAGCACTAAGCTACTCTAGACATCACGGATGATTCGGGTGAATGGTACAGGTATTACGTTGATTGAACTCGATAGTTCCGCTGTGGAAGGAGAAATATTCGGCACCACGATAAAGCAAATAATGCTGGAGTGAATGAAGAAGTGCTTGGAAATGATGTTTACGTCATCATTTTCTTGTGGGCATGTTGATTAAAGAGAGGATTTTCTTCGGGGACACAATAGCTAACTTGACAAATTTGTCCCACTTAACTGCATAGCGAATATGATGTGTGCATTGGTTTTCTAAGCAACTTCTTTCATTACTAAACAAGAAGAAGCGCCTGTGTGGGCATGAAAAATGCGTGAACAGTCAATTTTTGTAAGGTAAATGCGAGGGTTGTTGACAGCCACTGCTTTGTAATACACGCAGCCAAAGAAAGTATATTTCGCATCATCTGCTTTCTCACCTGACATGCAATCCTAAAAGTTTCGACAAACGATATGCCACAGCGTGACCATATTACCTTTCAGCGACAATACTCCGGTAGGTGGCGCGGGGTCTCCCTTGCGTCTTCTCTGGACCGAATAAAGTGCTTTCACTCCCTCACAATACTATAGTACGTGAAGCTGGCAGTGGACGTAAAGTCGATATAAATTTGTTTTGCTTACAAGGGATGAAGAGGTCACACATTGCTTCATGACGCCTATCACATAAATGTTCGGGGTATCGCGAATATCATTCATAACCTAAACGTGTCGACTTCATGGTGAGTAAAATTCAGTTCCGTATTCCTTAGAAACCTTGAGGCAGCTGTAAACTACCCCCGATTATAAAATCGAGAGCCTGTGCTCCATTCCGCGGGCCTCCATGGCGATCTTTCACCATGCTTTTCGTCAGTTGGCGCTCGGTGGAGCTTCGAAGATCCCACCGGCAACGTCAGCACCCTGACGGGGCCCGCCGGCATCGCGCGCTCGGCGGCTGTCCGGCACGAGTGGCCCCACGCGGCACTTCGCCATGCAGGTCGGTCCTTCGCACAGCTCGTTCGCAAAACAATCGAGCAATTACTTGCACAGCTGCGGAGCGCACAGTGTTTCATTAATGCTGCTTGTGAATGTTTTGCCGTCTTGCATTCCCTACTGCTAGCCGAGGGTGAAATTGAGTCAAAGCCCGGGCGAGACATTGCATATAGTTTAATACCATGCTTATTACAGGGAACTCTCGTGCTGCAATCGTTCAGCCCCCGTGGGATTGATAGGAAGTACATAGATTTGTCTGATTTTCGTGCTTGTGGATTCAGACGTTTTTGTGGCTTTGTTTATTACGCTTTATATGCCTTCATTGTCGTAAATTTAAGAGAAATCTATACTTTTCCAAGTAGTCAAGACGCGGAGAAAACGTGCAATCGCTACTAATTGCAACGGTTCAGCTTCTCGAGGTGGCCAAATTGAAATACGCCAAGCGTCTGAAGACACTGGCTTGCCCGCGATAAATTCATAATGGCGTTTGATGTCGCTTGTCGATGCATGCGTCCTTGGCGTAATCTTTTCAATATCGGGTTTTTGTGCTAGAAGTCCTGTGTTCGAATCCTGCCCTCAGACAATCTTAGTAATGAATTTTTAATTATTTATTATAAAGTGCTTTGTTGAAAATGGCGAGTTTACAAAGTCACGAAGCCCTTTGAAGCCAGAAGGACGATGTTTAGGCAAATCCATGCACTTTACATAATTACCATGCTAGCTGAACAACCCCCCATTGCAGTTCACGTAGACACAAGAGCCAGAGTTCCCTCTCGTAAATATTATATGAAATTACATGAGACATTGCAGCCATTCTTTCTGAGTTGCAGAAACTAACCACTGACAGTCGACAGCAGTCAATGAAATTAAAGACTTCAACGATTAACTTCTTACAAGAAATAATGACATTGGTTACCTCGCCAAACGTATGGGGAATGTCGAAGCCCATTGTGAGCATATCGAACACTTACGACAGCAGCTTGTAGCCGTAGACTCATGGTGCCGAAACTATATATGACGCCGAGGATCACTCCCGGCCAAACAACCCAATATTTTGCAGTACCTCTGATTCTTCATCACAGTTGTTCGCACGCTCTGAAGAAACACTAACTCAACTCTGTTCCGAGCACCTAAACAGTGTAATTTTGCTCCTGGAGGAAGAAAGAGGCGATCCATAATAACGCTTGTAGGCTAAAAGGAGCCACCTATACCGTTGGCGAGGATTCCTCCCGGCAAGTACACAACGCATGCATACATCTTATCGCATTTACGAAAAGCAAGTATGTGTCCCGTTCACTCTCATACAAAACACTTCACATTGGCTCACAACGTTTTATAGTGGATCAGACATCACAAAGTGTGCACGAAAAGCCCTAGCTATCACGTCGCAACTGTCAATCGCATCGTCCTCCCGCAGCTCGGTCCGCTTTTTCACTTGTTTTTACGCGGCTGCTTTTCGAAACGCGAAACGGCGTCATCTTTACCCGGAAGCAGTGTACTAACTGAAGCGTGGCTTTCGAACGACATTTCCGAGGTTGTTTTGAATAACTCGCCTAACTTTGGTCTATGCCGAAAAGACAGGCCAAGTGCCACAGGGGGCGGCGTTCTTAACGCCGTAAACAACGAACTGTCTTGCGGCCTCGTCAATATACCATGTGACCTTGAAATTCTATAGCTCAGATGCCATGCCGGACCACAACTAATTCTTCTAGGTATACGCTGTAGACCCCTAGACGTCATTCCAATTTGGCTGGCAAGCTCAACCACAGCCCCAGTGAACTGAGATATCTTAATGTGTGCGTATTGCTCTTTGATGACTGTAATTAGTAATAATTGTACTACTACACTATTGAGTACAGGTAGCTCGCAGTACTCGGAATTCTGAACTTTTGTCTGAGCCATAATCTAACACAACTGATAAATGAACCAACTCTTGTCACGCAAGGTAGCGCTAAGGTCATTGATCTTGTACTAACCAGCCACCCCGAATATTTATTATCCATTACTTACCTTCATGAGTTGAGTGACCACAAAGTAATCCATGCTATCTTCCCCTCAAACCCTCATTGCGCTCGCTGGTCACAGATGAAATTCATTTTCCAACTACGAAAAGCTAACTGCGTTGCCATAAACGATGATATGCGGGAATTTTACGAAACACACGAGTCCGGTTTTCTAGATCATTATCTGCAAGACAACTGCAAGACAAGTGCCGACTCGTGCGATAGATACTATCAAGCTCAACATGCATATCTGACAGCAGTTCACTAACGTAAGCATTATTTAGTTCACTCGGGCCTCCCCTTCATCATAAGCGATGACCCTCGAAAATTCTGGCGAACTGTTAAACTTCAATGTACTCACACCACCCACATTAATAACGAACACGGTGAAAACATTTCAGGCTTTGAGTACGCTAATACGCTTATTAATACTGCTTTTGTATCAGTTTTTACGACAGAACCTGATGTTCTGCCCCCGCCATGTCTATAATGCCAGCCATAATCTTTCGGCCAACTACGTCGCAGCACTATTTCAAAAACTAAAATTATTTATGTCTACATGTGCTGAAAAATCAACTCAAAACTATTAAAAAGCACTAAGCCCTTTTTTGCTTCACTCTTAACGCTGTTGTTTTCGTGTTCTTTGTCTTCGGGCCTACTACTAAATTAATGGAAGTTGGCAAGGTCGTTCCAGACTACACAAGTCAGGTAACCACATTTCACTGTTAAACTACCGACCTGTGTCCACAGCAATTATAGCCTGTAAAATGATGGAGTATGCCATTTACACTGATATAACAAACTTTTTTTATTCTAACACATTTTCATTCATCACAGGACGGGTTTTGCAAAGGTCTATCGTGAGAAAATCAATTAGCTCTCTTTCTTCATGACTTACACTTAAAATCTGGATACTGACGTACAGACCGATGAATATTTCTTTGACTTTGCTAAATCATTTGGCGACTCCCCCCCCCCCCCCCCCATACACGCTTACTTATAAAACTTTCTCAGTTCGGCTGGCATCCAGCTTCGTTACAATGCATTAAAGAATTCCTTACTAATGGCTGACAGTGCGTACACATTAACAATACGGTATCTAACCATGTTCCCGTATCATCCGGCGTTCCCGAAGACTCCGTAATGGGCCCACTGTTATTCCTTATAAGCATTAATGATATTCCATTACAGGTTTCTTTCCGATTGGCATCTTTGCCTGCGATTGCGTTATATAATATTCAATTACACCTACTAACAACCAGGTCATACTGAAGAACAACATAAACAATATCCTAACCTGGTGCAATCGCTGGCTTTAAATGTAAAGCAATGTTGGCTACTGGCTGTCGCAATCCCCTCTTCTTGCCTATTGAAGCAGCTACTTCCTTTAAATATCTAAAATTCACTATCTCCGGGTATCAATTGCCTTCCGCATGTGTCTAACATCATCTCATCTAGCAAAAAAAAAACAACCTTAGGTTTCTTAAGACATCACCTACGATATTCCCCTCCCTACAAATCTACAATTCGCCCAAAACTAGAATATACGTCTGCAATCTGGAAGCCTAATCAAATTTATCCTATAAATGCTGTAGAGTCGGTGCAGATTCGCGCTACTCGGTTCATTCTCTCATTGAATTCATCCAGCATAAGCACACCATCATGAAAGGCAAGTTTGCTCCCTCTTTCCTGTCGCCGTCGCATCGCCAGCCTATTTCACAAATCCTGTCGCAGTTGAGGCATCTCGCCACCAGTTCGTGTATCACTTCGTGGGTGTCATACTTCAAGTATCACTCGCCCTCAAATTCGTACTATCACCTTTTTGTATTCTTTTTTTTTACATATACCACTGTAAACTGGAACGGCCTTCCCTACGAAATAGTTGCCATCACCAACCCACACACCTTCATTGAAGCTGTGCGATCTCATCTTGATATGGTCAACCTGTAATCTTTTGTGCACCCACCCTTTATGTAATACTACTACTATACTACTGCTACTACTGCTAATATACTACTACTTATCCCATTTATCCCTGCAATCATTCTTTTTTTCTCTTTCCCGTAACTGCGGATGAAGTATGTTCCATGGTATTAGCTCTAAAGAATTCTAGCCCTGGCTTAGATAATATTTCTGTATTTCATCTAAAAATTGTTGCACCGCTTATTTCTGATACACTTTGTATTAAAATTAATAATATTTTTAAATGTGGTATTTTTCCCACTTCGCTTAAAAGGGCTAAGATTATTCCTGTACACAAGAAAGGTGATAAAATGGAGGTGTTTAACTATCGTCCTATTTCTATTCTGTAGTCGATGAGTAAAGTGGTTGAGAAGTTATTTCGTAAGCGCCTAAATAATTACTTCAAAAATTAATTTGATACAATCCTCACAATTTGGTTTTCGCTCTGGCAGTTCGACTAACTTAGCTTCAACATCTCTGACCGACTACATTCGTCACTCGATTCATACGGGTAACTGCGTTGGTTCGGTATTCTTAGATTTCACTAAAGCTTTTGATACAATTAATGATAACATACTTTTTACGAAGCTAGAAGCCCTGGGAATTACCGATCCAGTACTAAAACTTCTAAAAATTTACCTACATGATAGAGAACAAACAGTTTTTTTGGAGGTGCTTATTCTGATACTAAAGTTATTAACCAAGGTATACCACAAGGCTCCATACTAGGTCCCTTATTATTCTCTATTTATATTAATGATTTACCCATTTGTCATAAGTCGGCACATTGTGTACTATACGCAGACGATACTACTGTCTGGTTGCGTAACAATACTTCAACAACCTTAATCCTTAAACTAAACAATGAGCTTGACCGTATTGCTGCTTGGTGTTCGTCCAATCAATTATTTATCAATCCTTCAAAAACTCAATTCATGATTTTTCGATCCAGCCAAAGAACCTTGCTTACCTGAGATAACTCTAGATGGTCGTCACATTCCCGTCTCCGACTGTGTATCATTTTTGGGCATCAAATTAGATTCTAACCTTACGTTTTCTCAACACATTGCCTTCATTAAGCAAAAGTGTACCTTCGGTATTAGATGATTAATGAAATCAAGACCATACTTCTCTAACGACGCATTATTAACATTATACTTTGCCTTCATTCACACTCACATTAATTATGCCATTGTGTCCTGGGGAAACACATATAACTGTCATTTCTCATCTATTCAGCACTTACAAAACCAAGCAATACGTATTATCACTAACAGTGTGTTTTTCACGAGTGCTACTCCTCTACTTCGTGAAAATAACATCGCTGTTGTAACGAACTTGTTCAAATATCATCTAATAATTATGTTTTATAAATTACTTACTAAATAGCTCTCATACCAATTCGTTGATTCCAGGCATCTCATCAATAACAATAATGCCAGGTTTCCACGTAACTCTAATTTTCTGCTGGCTATGGTTCATTCTAACTATGGAAAAATGACATCATAATTCGCTGCTATAAAACTGTGGAATGGTTTACCGTTAGCATTAAGTCTTCATCTTTTCATACATTTATTCATGCTCTTAAGCTGTTTTATTTGTGTAACTAAGTTTACGTCATTGATTACGTTATATGTGTCATTTGTATGTATTGACAGTTTTTTATGCACTATAGGCTTATATAAACACAATTTGTTTTCATGTATATTATTTTTCTATGTTGCATTTTCGCGATTGTGTTTATTTGTTTTAGTTAGCTTGCTCTTCTACAATGCATCTCTACTTTGTTATTATTAACCGAGGGTCCCGTTGCAGTCTTTGACTTTGGAACCCTCCTCTGTATTTTGCATCTTACCAATGCATTGTTTTTCAAGAATAATAAACTGAAACTGAATACCGTAAAAGTGGACTCTTCAATGTAAGAAAATGAAAAACGTTGTTCCTAAATATACAAATTTGGAAACCGACACGCTAATGAAAAATATCGCACCATTTCACTTGCATTACCATTCTGCATGGTTCTTGAATATATCATAGACATTAGAATAGTAAGCTGTTGGGCTAGTTGGTTTGAGATGATGTGATAAATCATATCGCAGACTTTCAAATTTGGCACCATATTGAATCAAATAACCTATTTCTGCCAACCCAGATGGTTTTCTAAAATGTATGTCTTGTGATGCCCAGCTGGTGGAAAGTACAACCAACGTTCACTCTATTATGAAAAACCATGAACAGATCAAATACATCCTTTTTGATTTCGCAAGATTTTGATGGCGTAGCGCACTGCCACCTATCATCAAAGATAACTGCTTCCTCACTTATCCTTTAGCATTAAATTCGATCAAAACTTTCTTGTCCCTGCGTTCGTAGTTCCAAGCCGCAGAAACATTAAGCTCACCTTTTTTTATGGGGGGGGGGGGGGGGCTAAATTTGGAGTATCTCATGGGAGCGCCCTAGACCCTATCCTTTTCTTAGTATATATACCAATTACTTACCCTCCGGCATTTATTATCGTGTATGACTCTTTACAGACGACTGCGTAATTTATTTTAGTATTACTGCCTCAGATGATCACATATCAATACGACCATAACGTCGTACATTAGTGATGCGTGAAGTAACAAAAGAAACTGACCAGAAAAAATGCAGAGCTATCTCCGTTCGAACCGGCTCGGTAGCCCGATGGCTAAAGCTGCTGAGCTCGAGGTCGCAGGTTCAGACCCGGCTCTAGCAGCCGCATTCGGGTTGGGGAGGAACGGTTGCGTACCGTGCACGTCAGAAACATTCAGGTGCCCCTCACTACGGCGCAGTTGGTAATCAGATCGTGGTTTTGGCCCTTGGGTCTCTGTTAGTCACGAGCAAAATTTCAGTTACACCGTAAATTAGTGCACTGTTGCATGTGTACCACTGTTTAATTGGCAAATTTATTTAACATTACGCTTTTCTTGGTACACGTGAATAAAGGTGGCACACATAAAGCCACCAACCACCATAGAGCGCACTTTGCGTGACACGCTTTCTGTGAGACAAATTAGTTTGCACTCACGTCTGTTCAGCCGTTATGCGTCGAGCTGGTCCTCACGCCAGAACTGAACTTCCATGATATATTCAGTTAAAAAATTGAGGCGCACAATTCATAACGCGCAATGAGGATCGTCACTATAGTATCAGTGAAGTTAAACGTCATACTTCACTCGTGTCTAATTATAATTTAATGGACAAGACATATTATAGTAGACTCATGCATAATAAAATATACTGTCGTCTCGTTTTTCATTGAAAGCCGGCCTCACCCATCTATCAGCTTACAATATTTTGACTTTCAGACGCATGTTCGTTCAAACGCTTTCACACAGATCATTTGCACTGTCTCGAGCTGTTCTCTTCTGGTATAATCTTCCCAGAAATGTAGTTTGTCTCATTTGACTCCCTATCCTTTCGCGAAATGTTACAACATAATTTTTTTACCACTGTCTATTTCCGTCCACATGTTTGCTATGCGCACCAGTTGTTGCCCCGTTTTCTTGTTTTTTATGTTATTTAGATTTCACGTTACCTTATTACACTTGTTTCTACTAATGCGCATTTTAGTATCTCACGTAAACTTTCTATTTACGTTTTATTCTCTTTATGTTACTGCACTACCTCGTTACTCAATGCCCCCTCGTAGAGCCTGTAAGGTAACTCAAATGCAAACAATCCAGCAAACAAACAAACACACAAACAAACAAACAGATAGATAGATAGATAGATAGATAGATAGATAGATAGATAGATAGATAGATAGATAGATAGATAGATAGATAGATAGATAGATAGATAGATAGATAGATAGATAGATAGATAGATAGATAGATAGATAGATAGATAGATAGATAATACGTAATGGCATTCAGAAGCGCATGGTGTGAAGACTCATTCCGGCCACGACCCCATTGTGTCACTCGCCCGAGAGCTGGAGGTATCATTCCGTGACTGAGCGAGGGTCCCTTCTTGCCTGGCCATTCGCATTTGTGCGGTGGTTTACTAAGCGTTTTATTGCAAAGCGGTTCGCGGGGCGAAACATCTCAATGGCTCGGACACGGCGTGCATTGCCTGTAATCTCTCGTTGTCCCTGTGAGCCAGCCATCCCGATTTCAGCCACCGGCAAGCTGCTCCCAGCGGGATTCTGCAGTTTCCGGGACGAGGAGGTCAATTGGCTCGTCGTGGCTGCCGGAGGTCAGTGTGTGAACTTTCACCCGGCCGGCGCTTCCGGAATCGCGGCCGGAAGGTCACGCGAAATGACTCGACGCGCGTGGCAAATTAATGGGGCCGCCCCTTGGTGCTCGCCCTAATGACAGCCTTCGTACATGCGGAAGGATAGACGTGCGCCATTTCCGGTATCATGCTGCCGCCATACGGCGCTGCCGGAGCCGAAGGAGCGGCTTTCGCTAGCGGCATGCCAAGTAGACGGCCGCTGGGACAATTGGGCGCCTTCGGTTTCTGGGGTGTGTAGTTTTTTTAACGCTCGTGCTTTACATAATGAAAGGGCTGTTGCATTTTTTCTCACATGCAAGTGGCTAAGAGATGCGGCGTGTTGGGATTTGCTAGCCTCGTCCTGGGCGGGCACCGCAGGGACGACGCTAGATCACGGAGCATTTTTACAGCTCACGCGAGCAGGCCCGTGCTCAGTGCTTACGTCGTGCTCAGTGCTTGCACAAAAGATCCCAACGAAATACGTGCACACGGACGCTGTACCGTCGATACATTCGGTTTAGCCACGGTACATGCAAAATGGCCACCAAAATCATAATGACAACGACAGAGCAGCCTGCCAGACGCTGGTAGCGGCCACGGGATGACCATAATCCGCGGAGGAGGCCCGAGAGGGCGCTACATGGAAGAGCAATGCGCTTATTTGCGCTATAGTGGCCCTCTTGAAATTCCACAACACGCTGGAACTAATTTCACGGAGCTTGGTGGCACCCTGCGGCATGCTCCCCGCAATAAGCGACGCGGTCCGCCGGAACGGACGCATTTTCAGGGCACACAGCGGTGCCAGCAACTTGCCAGTTAATGCTATTTCAACGTATTCCCAACATTGTTTTAGGCCTGGCGGGAAATGTGAACGGTGTTGAGTATGCAGAGGGACAAAAAGAAATCCCCAAGCATACGCAGTGTGCCACATGCACAAGAATGCATCATGAAAAGAGCGCGTCTGTCGCATTTTCGGGCACCTGTTTAACAGTGCAAGGAAATGCCTTCGCCGGCGGCACCGTGCATCGCGCTGCCATCGCATCGCCCCTACTTGGTATCCTTCCTTCTTGTATTTGTCCAAAACACACACACAAGTAGAGACGCAGAGAAATGGAGGGTTTCGTAGAACTTACGAGTTTGGCCATTCACGGATTTTGTTCCCTGCTGGACGTTTTATCGGAGGCTTCCGCAGCGTATCATTCGAGGAAACGACGGAAACGTGCATTCTCAGGAGCCGCACGCTTGCTTGAGGTGCTGCTCCTGCTTCCTGACAGACGCGCGAGTCTTTCGTTCCAATTGGACGTTAGCACTGCGGCGAAAACAAGTCGAGTTTTTCGCCCCTCAACCAACACCGAACGAAACATTATAAATGTCCATAGGGATACCGCACACACAATACTTACACATTAATATAATTTTCAAATGCAGCAACATTCACATTCAACGTTTTTCAGTTACGAAAAAGTGTTACCGCTTCACTACCGACGAAATAGAATATATCGGAGAAGAGTTACGGAGCACAACACTCCGGCCTTCTCCAGTCGTTCGCGGATCCCGGCAACGTCGCGACCATCTCATTGTGATGATGCTGACGATTCATTGGCACCCCCTTCGAAACGGTGCAGTCAGGACGCCTGCTTGAAATAATCTGGCATGCTGCACTTGTTTTTCATTCTTTTCATTCTAGCATTTTAGTATATACCTCCTTAATCTTTTTCCCTTCCGCAAAACTTCTCTACCTCGTGCCGCTACGTAAGCCTGCAACGGACCCGGTATTATCAATTTCTTTCCTGCTTTCTTTTTCCCTACCACTACTCTAAACGTATCTTGATTATCTCAACTGCTGACCAGTTGATGCGTATGTTCGCTGTCATTCCAAGCGCTTCCGGAAGGTGTTGGTTACGAACTGGTCTCGGTGGGTGAATCCCTTCGCATTCCATTAGGATGTGTTGAGTGGTCTCCGGAGTTTTGCTGAAGGCGACACAAGCCTCATCTTGTTGCGAATATTTGCTCTCGCATATTTTTTTCCTAAGGCAACCAGCTCAGCCTCAAATAAGCTTGAGCTATAGCCGCCATTGCAGCAAAAGGTTGTGAAAGTTGCCAATTGTCTCGTTTGCACACCCTAATATCGCGAGAACGTGATCAGTTATGCAGGCGGAAGCTCTTTGAAGATAAGATTTATTGGAATCTCAAAATCCCTACACAACGTGTTACTAATTCGAATTCGAACAGGATGTCGCGAAAACACCCGTGTGCTTAGATTTAGGTGCACGTTAAAGAAGCCCAGCTGGTCAAACTTTCTGGAGTCCCCTCGTGCCTCATAATCATATCGTGCTTTTGTCTCGTAAAACCCCATAATTTTTTGACAGGATGTCACTGACGAGCGCCCGCCTGCCGCTTGCTAACTTCTCGCCACTGATGGCACACGTTTGCGCGGGGCAACACTTCAGCGGCAAAGAGCTACAAGAGTAGCGAAAATCCTCGCAGTCTGCACGTGTCAGGAGAGGTAAGCGTGCGTGTCTGTTCGCCTACAGACAACATATCAAGCAGTACACTGTCCCTACAGCACTGGCTTTTAGCAGCGGAAAGTTTAATAAATGCGTATAAGTAGACACGCAACGGAAGTAGCAGCTTGGCATCGCACACCCATGTATGCGATGTAATTAGCGACTCCTTCGGTGAGGGAGACAGGTGCAGCCACATCGCACATGTGAGCATCTATTTACACGCTATATTACTTTTACATATCTTATGAATCGAACGTTAAGCCACGTGATAATTATACATTTAATGGTCTACAGCTGGGTTTAGGCTGAACGGTTACAAAAACCAAGAATAAAGGAGTGTTCGGGCGACGATCTTTTCCCACATTTGCTGCAACCTGCTTGCTTATATTTGCCAAGTTTCACATAGAACGCAATGGGAGCCGACGAAAAGCGTCTTCTTTGTTGAGCATATAACCGCTCGCTACTGGAGCGCATTGCTACAAGTACAAACTACCCATTCGCCGACAGAAGACCTAGAAAGGGAATCTTAGATCATGATGAGGAGAGTATAGTGAAATAATTTTTTGTCTCATTTTTACTGCTTTGTTGGGCAGCCGTCAACTCAGAAGTTCGTTCCGGTGCCTGACTTCCCGAGAGCACAACAATAATTAATTAGGTTATATTTTAATGCGACAAGCTCAAGACGTGCGTGCAACGCGGCTACGGATGGATGTGGAGCAAGAGAGCCACCACGTACTCGAGACCTTTTCTTTGGTCTCGTGGCACCATATGCCACTGACGCGTACCCGAACACACTTGCGCGCTATGGCCGTGCTGCCAAAAGCTGAATCCTTCAGCACCCGAAGGGGCAACAGGCGAGAGCGTGTCCGCCTGCTTTTCCAAGTGAAGCTTCGGGAGGGGCCAGTTTGGCAGCTTATGGGCCGACACGGTCGTAGAGTGGCTTTCAACCGCCGCATTGGCAGGCTCAGTTGCTTGTGGCACCGAGTGACCGCTTTGGGTGAGGGCCACTTTTTTGGCGTTCGAAGCCGGGTGGCGCGCCACGTTCGCGTTGAATGGGTGTCATGTATTTGGCTGTTCTTGCCGCTCTCGAGGCATCGTAAATCATGATCGGGAGTCAAAATTTACCTGAAGCAGGTAAAAAATTTTATAACAATAAGCAAGAATTTTTTCTGCCAGCACTCGTTTATCGAGCCAAGTATCCAGGGACAACAAGCAATGTAGCAACACAGCCAGAATGAATCACGCACGTGACAAGCACTTCTGCCAGTTCATTTCTTCCAGAGACACCTGCATGTAATTCTCTCAACATGCAGACGCGTGATGGCTGTCATCTTTGTGGTTGTGGCGTAAGGACATTATGTACTTACGAAAAAAAATTACGCCGGGGTTCATTCCCCTATTTAAGTACAGGTAAAACGCATATTATTACTTCCAATATAAGAACCGCTTTTCCGATTTCAGTGAAATTTCTTGCATTTCAGAAACCTGAATTTGGAATTTCATGTAGGGCTTACAGAGAGTTCTCGATTGCCAGAAACTGGCAAGAATAAAGTAAACTTCTGCCAGAAATTGAAGATTCCGCAACTTTGTACTAAAGAAGGTTGGCGCAGTTCTGTTAACTACGTGCGTGCATGTATAGCGGACAAGCTTAATATTTCAGTTTACAGAGCTTACGTGACATTGTTACAATGCCTTACGTGGGTTATGCTAAAGTCCTACTCAAAAATGATTGGTGTATTTCGCGATGGTTTAAAACACAGCAGTTTTCCTCGCTTTATATGTTCCAATATGTCCAGTATGCAGAATTGTGATACCGTTTCGATTTTTTTTAATTTTCCCGATTTCAAGAACATAATATAGCTAGAACATGGGCCACCAAATGATACGGGCATGGGAAATATTGTTGGGACACGACGAAGGCTTCTGACCAAGCGGGCAAGTCACCCAGCGCCGACGACTCAGCAGGTCAGCTACGCTCCGGTGCCACCGAGAGAACCCGTTTCAGAGTTGCCCTGCAGTTCCACGCCAGTCCGCCGATTTTGGCAGAAGAGTCGCCTTGACAGGTGTCCTCGATTCGGCAGCTCAAATCTGGCTCTGGGGAGCGATAAACCGCCTCGTCGGATTCGTCGTCGCAAGGAGTCATGAACCTTACAGAAAAACGCGAGGCTTAGTGCTGCATCAAAGAGGACAAAGTCTGCAGTTGCGCTTGTTATTATTACGCGGCGGTAGCTGGAGGTGTCGCGAACTAAATATGTCAAGTTTTATAGAGTGCCTTTTTTTTGTTTACCTACCTTCCCGGGTATTGGGTGGCTGCATGGCTGCTGTGTGCTGCTGGGTTGGAAAGAGGAGCTCAATATCAACATATCAAACCAAGAATGGTCAGCAATTCGTGACACACAAGATACCTGAAAATAGAATTCTCAAAAGCTGCTAATAAAGACGAACATACTACAAAAACTGTATTACATACCACGTTTTGATCACTTTAACAACAAAAAATACGCGCTGTTTTGCAAGAACACTTTCTGAAGATTATAAAGGAACAGACTCCTATTTGTTGAATCAAGTTAATAATGATTGTATCTTCCGCCAACCTATAATGCCGCAGACAATAGGCAAAATTAAGTTAGCAGTGGTCAACGCATGCGATGACGTTTGAACTCCAGACTTCTATGTCACACATGTTCATCTAATATTCTCAATTCTCTACGCCCTTAATACAATAACAAACTCCATAAGAATAATGAAAGATGTGAATACAGCGTTGCATTGACTGATGACATTCATCTGTACATCTTGACTAGGAAGCTTGTCTTTTGAGCGAGAGGATCATAGCACACAGGTGGCGCAATTTTGACAAAATATATTCAGCGCAGTTGTAATCAAAACTACCTTCTTGAAGTGTCATATAAGAAAACGCCATCTATAGGCTGGGGTTGTAACCTCTAGACGATAGTCATGGAATGATGCGGCTAAGGTCGACTGTATTACGCTGTGGATTTACATGCTTTGGGATATTTTTTGCTGGTACGCTGTGTTGAACGGGATCATTTTCGTGTTTTCTAGAATTATCGCGTTTGCCGTACGAGGCGATGGGCGATCATAGGGTTGGCAACCGCGACTAGCAACGGCCCTGAACCCTCCTGAAGAGCTGGGCGTCGAGAACATTGAAGTGCCCGTGGCGAACGTGTGCACAGACTGCAGTAGGTCATTACAATGATGGTTTTTATTACAGCACGAGGAAAAATGCTTCTGCGCATTGTCACGCGCACAAGCTGTTATGAGTGCACTGCAGACAGGAGAAAAATGATCCATGAAAATATACACACAGTTCTAGAACGCGTGCACTGTACTCGCTAACAGGTAACGCGAAGAGCAATGTAGTAGAATCAAACAGCCTGCCTCGGAGATCGGGCAGCGCTCCGAGATGGGGCCGTGCTACACTTATCATAGTTCCACCAGGGTCCGCCAGGCTCCGCTCAATCTCGAGGCGAATTGAAAGTAGCCACACTCTCCTCCTCACGGTGCTTTCCTCCTCGATTCTCCTCGCCCACCGGCTGCGCACGGCGCACTTTTCCTCCTGGGCTCCCGCGGACGGGCCGCAGGATTCTCTGGAGGCGTGTTATTTTGGGCCAGTTGCGCGCCCCAGTGGGATTGAAAATTTTGAGAAATGCAAATAACAGCATCAAAAATGCTGGAGGCAACGTTTACGAGGAGGTTGATTTTTTCTTAAAGCCGTATGAACGGGGTATACCGATGTAAAGGGAGCTTTGAGGCTAGTTCTATACTCCAGACGATTTTTCTGCCACATGGTCAGATCCTTTACTTCGTGCGTCTGATCTAGTATTGCTTGTGACACGTCGCTTTGTGTGTGGCTTATTAAGCGAAAGCCTTATACCTCTGTTTCAAGGTCCCGTTGTGAGCTACAGAAAATATCACGTGACCGAAGGAAGGCGGGAAGCGAACCAAAGCATGTGCAGCCGCGTATAAGAGATGGTTAATGATTAGCGAAGTAATGATTGATTAGTGATTGGATTAAAATTACTTCGGGTGTATTAAGGAGGGTTAACGTGGATTAAAGTCGATGAAGGTGCATAAGGGTGAATGAAGGTGATTAAGGTGCATAAAGGAGGACTAGGTTGGATTAAGGTCGCTGAAGGTAGATTAGGGCGGATGAAGGTGCGTTGAGGTGCATTAAGGACAATAATAGTGGATTAGGGTGGATTGAAGTGCATGAAGAAGGATAAGGGTGGATTAAGAAGGATTCAGGCGCATTAAGGAGGATTATGGTGGGCCAGGGTGAATTAAAGTGAATGAAGGAGGATTAGGGTGGATTAAGGAAGATCAGGGTGGAATGGGGTAGATGAATGTGGATTCGGGTGGATTAAGGTGAAATAAGGACGATTATAGTGGATTAGGGTGGATTAATGGGAATGAGGGAGTATTAGGGTTGATTAAGGAGGATTAAAGTGCATTAGGAGGGTTCGAGTAGATTAAGGTCGTTGAAGGTAGATTAGGGTGCATTAAGGGGGACTTTCGTGGATTAAAGTGAATGAAGGAGGATTAAGGTCGATGAATGTGGATTCGGTGGATTAATGTGCATTGGGTGGATTAGGGTAGACTAATCTGTTTTAATACTCAATGAACCCTAATTCACCTTAATCCACCTTAATGCTCCTTCATCCACCTTAATACTACCAACCCACCTTAGTACAACCTACTCAACCTACATCGCCCCTAATGCACCTTAGCCTACACTATACGGTCGTAATCCTCCTTTATCAACCCTAATCCACCATAATCCACCTTTATCCGCCTTAATCCTTATTCATGCACCTTAATCCAACTTAATCCTGCTGAATAGTCTCAATCTACCTTAATACACCCTAATCCACCTCTATCAACTTAATCCAGCTCCATGGCCCTTAATCCACCTTAATCTATACTAATCTATCTTAAGCCTCCATTATCAACCCCAATTCACCTTAATCCATATTAATCGACCTTAATATTCCTTTATTCACCTTAATGCGCCCGAATCCTTGTTCATGCCCCCTAATCCACCCTAATCGGTCTTAATACCCTTTCATCAACCCTTCACTTTAATGCACTCTATTCCACCTTAATCTTCTTTAATACACTCTAATCAACCTTAATTCTCCCCAATCCACCTTATGGCAATCACTAATGATTCATAAACTAACTTTGGTAATCATTCTCTTATACAGGGTTGGACATGCTTTGGGTCACCTCTGGCATTCCTTGGGTCACGTGATACTTCCAGTTTACAACGCGACCTTGCAACATAGAGATCTAAAGGCTTTCGCCTTAAAACTAAAAAAAAAACACTCACCGTTGACTAGCTAACGCTCATCGCCTGCAATACCACGGGTATACTTGCCACTAATTTTTTTCAGGGCGCAAAGTAGAATCTATAATGCTGCACTTCCGACTGTTAGCGACAGTTAGCGACGTGCGAGGGGATGGAGCCGCCCCAGAATATTAGGCATACTGAGGACAACCGCAACAAAAACGCTGGTGAGCAGGCCGGAAGAATGAAAAAAAAAGGCAGCATTACGGGATGCTTTGCTACGAGCTATAAGACGCCTCAGCTCGCAAACAACGCTGTTCTTTGTCGGAACAAAGTTATTTCGGCCAATGTCATGCAGCCACTGCTACCTGCGCAAGCCGTCACGCTTTCCTTGTGGTATCATAAAAACGGCATAACCATCTTCAGGCTTCTTGCTGCAGTTATATGCGCAACAGCCCGGCATAGCGCTAGCACATAGAGCACGAAACACAGCGTACAACGTTCACTACGCCGAGCTAAAGTGCCGAGCCAGCCGTGCTCAGGAGGAAAATGGCGCGAACGAAAAAGAAAAACACAAGCAAAACTCAAGATCCCCGCGTTTCCAAGAGCAACGGCAGGGAGACCAATCGTCGTGCAGAAAAACGGGGGCAAAACTGGTTGCCGCGGGGGAACGCGCAAGGGGCGAAGAGGAGGCGAGGAGGTCGCGCGGCGGCGGCAGAGTTCAAAGAGTGTCGTTACTTTCAAATTATCAAGGGGTTTTAAGGCGAATAAGGCTACAACTCACCGGCTTCTCACGCACATTGGTGAACAGATCACTGGAGATTTAGCTGTAACATCGAGATGAATTGGCTAGCTCCCCGTTGCACCTTCTTTAGGTCCCGCATCCATGATTTAAAGCGCGTTCACCGCCTTTCAGTGTTCGTCAGGAGCTCATTCGATACACGTCCAGCCTCTGAGGAGCGACGTGCAACTGACGGTTGTCCGGAGCAGACCATCCTCAGTTGCACAACATATATATATATATATATATATATATATATATATATACATATATATATTGTGACGAAGAACATCGGCAGGCTGAAAAGCCCCGTGGCCATCGCGTGGCTCGTACCCAGTTCGTTCGCTGGCTGCCCCCTACCTGCTGTTGCCGCGTTGGTCTCTGCTTCTCTACGACCCGAATAAACCCCCTTTACAATTGGTGGATCTGCTGGGTACAACCGGAATGCTGGAACTTCGCAAACGGACACTGCTGCCTGTCTTCATTATGCCGGAAGAAGGACCACCGCAACCACAACCCGCTGCCCCGGTGACTACCGTGGTCTGCCCCGGCCCGTTGCGTCAGCGCGACCCACCCATCTTCAGCGGTACCGAAGACCATGACATAGAAGACTGGCTCGCTGACTACGACCGGGTGAGCAGCCACAACCACTGGGACGACACCAAAAAACTGAATTATGTATTCTTTTATTTCAGTGGTGTCGCCAGCGTGTGGCACCGCAACCATGAACGTGATCTCACGACGTGGACAGCCTTCAAAACTAACGTGACGGAGGTATTCGGGCGCCCCGCCGTTCGCAAGCTTGGCGCCGAGCAACGTTTGCGCAGTCGTGCGCGACAATGCGGGGAGACATTTACAAGTTATATAGAAGATGTTGTCGACCTCTGCAACCACGTTGAGGTCACAATGGCTGATGCCGAGAAGATCCGCCATGTCTTAAAAGGCATTGAAGACGACGCCTTCCAGATGCTGTTGGCGAAAAATCCGGCGACAGTTTCTGAACTCGTCAGTCTCTGCCAAAGCTTCGACGAACTCCGCAAGCAACGCATAGCCACCCGCCAATCTCCTCCTCAGGCGACTTCAATGTCGAGCTTGGCTGTTTCCCCGGATAACACGTCGCTACTGCTACAGATCAAGGAGTTCGTCCGTGAAGAGGTGGCTCGTCAGATTTCTCTGATTCCCCTTACACACGGCCAGTCGAATTCTCCGTTGGCGCGCGCTCTCCAATCTGTCATCAAGGAGCAGGTAGCCGACCACATTCCACCTTCTCTCCAGCAGACTCCGGTTGCCGCTCCCCTGACGTACGCCGAAGTCGCTTCGAGGCCTGCACCACAGACCTACGGTCCCCTTCGCCCGCCTTTGTGCCCGCCCGTATTCGCTCCAGTCCGGCCACTGGTGCAGTATGCACGACCTCAAGATCATTGGCGCACGGAAGACAATCGCCCGATTTGTTTTTATTGTGGCCGTGCTGGACACGTAGCACGTCACTGTCGCCTCCTTACACCAAACGTCCCCAAAAATGTGCGTCCATATGCGCCACGTTTCCAACAACACCGCAACTATTCAGACACCTTTGAATCTCCTCCTGTCGTCGACACCACATTCTCAGCCGCTCGCCGTTCACCTTCTCCTCGCCGCCGCTCGCTTTCCCCCATGCACCGGCGTCGGAGCCCTTTGCGCCTGGAAAACTAAATATCGCAGTTCAGAAGGCGAGAACTGCGGTACCAGCGAAATGTATAAGGCCTCACACTTCCCCGAAGAACGTTATTGAAGTCACAATAGAAGGAACATTGACGCTAGCACTTTTGTTGACACCGGCGCTGCACTTTCAGCGATAGATGCCCGTATTTGCCGCAACATAGGAAAAGTGGCGACGCCGCTTTCTGGACTGTCTCTTCGAACTGCCAACGCGCAGCACGTCGAGCCATCCCGCGCCTGCACTGCTCGTGTCGTAATTCAGGAGGTCCTCTATATCATAGAATTCATCGTGTTGCCATCATGTTCACACGACGTCATATTAGGTTGGGACTTTCTCTCCACACATCATGCGATCATTGACTGCGCCCGCGCCGAAATCGAGCTGTTTCAGTTTTAGACCGATATTATCACTGACCATAAGGACCACTGTCGCAAAATCTGTTTCAGAAGACACCGTTATACCTGCCTAGTCTTCCACTCTTGTCAGTATCTCTTGTGGCTATGTAGATGACGGCACAGTACTCTTCGCTCCGTCTGAACTCTTAGTTCGCCGCCTTTCACTACCACTGCCGTTCGCCGTCATCGAGTTCAAAGCTGGCGCCTCTCTCATGTGCGTCTCAAACCCATCGGCTGAACCAATTACTTTACGCCGCCGTGAAAGCCTTGGCAGAGCAGAGCCACTGACCTCATCTTCAATATTTGACACGATGGGCGACTCCACTTATATTGCTGCTCTCGAGGCATCGCGTCCTCAGTCACTGCCGCGTTCTTTTACGCCAGCTATTGCCAGTGACCTTACGACGACGCAGCGCGACGAACTTCTTCGCTTGCTCCAAGGCTTCTCTTTCTCTTTTGGCTGCCAAGCAACATCACTCGGCCGCACAACGACTGTTTCGCACACTATCGACACTGGGAGCCATGCACCAATTCGACAGCGTCCCTACCGAGTATCGGCGACTGAAAGACGCGTTACCAATGACCAGGGGAACGATATGCTCAATCGCGGTGTCATCCAGCCTTCTATAGTAGTCCTTGGGCATCACCAGTCATCCTAGTTAAAAAAAGACGGCACCATACGACTTTGCGTCGACTACGTCGTTGCGCCGTTGCCACGTATTGACGACGCACTTGACTGTTTGCAAGGAGCGGAGTTTTTTTCCTCCTTAGATCTCCGCTCTGGCTACTGGCAGGTGCCCATGGCTGACACTGACTGTTCTAAAACCGCGTTTGTAACACCAGATGGCTTGTATGAATTCACTGTAATGCCGCTCGGTCTGTGCAATGCGCCCGCCACCTTCGAACGCATGATGGACGGCATCCTGCGCGGCCTGAGGTGGCATACTTGTCTCTGCTACCTTGACGACGTTGTCGTCTTCTCCCCTGATTTTCCGACCCGTCTTCAGCGTTTACATCAACTTTTGACCTATCTCCCGAATCCTTGTCTCCAGCTTAACCTACAAAAGTGCCTATTTTCTTCTCGAGAACTGACTATATGAGGCCACGTTGTCTCCAAAGAAGGCATTCTTCCTGGTCCTGCTCAGCATCGCGCCGTATCCGAATACCCGAAGCCCACTAACTTGAAAGCACTACGCAGCTTCATTGGCCTATGCTCCTATTTTCGACGTTTCGTACGGAATTTCACTATTGTGATTGCCCCACTAAACCAACTTCTCCAAGGCGACAATGAACCTTCTAGTTGGTCGGAAGCCTCTGAGGATGCATTTACGATTCTTCGTCGCCTACTCACGTCTCCGCCAATATTGCGCCCTTTGGATCCAAGCGCACCTACATAACTTTACAATGACGCCAGTGGCGTCGGCCTTGGTGCCGTCCCCACACGTCAGAACAATAATTCTGAATACGTGGTCACTTATGCCAGTCGTGCCCTCACAAACCTGAGGCCAAATACTCAGTAACAGAAAAAGAGTGCCTGGTTATCGTGTGGGCTCTTCAGAAAGTTCGCCCATATGTCTACGGTCGACCCATCGATGTGGTGACGGATCATCCCGCTCTTTGCTGGTTGTCTCACCTCAAAGACCTGTCGGGCCACCTCGCTCGGTGGGCCTTCCGCATCCAGGAATATGATATCCGTTTGGTCTATCGCTCTGGACACAGACACTCTGACGCCGATGCCCTCTCTCGCTTCCCACTTACTTCAGACAGCAGTACTTCCACCTGCAGACATAATATCTCACCACTTGACATCCTGGGTATGGCCTCGGAGCAACGAAAAGACCTATGGATCGTCATGGTATTCGACTTTTTGTCAAATTCTCCGGCAATGTGGAATCTTGGAATCAGCTACAGCGACAACTTGGAATCAGCTAGAGCAAGATAGGGTTCATTGGAGATCGCTGAGAGATGCCTCCGTCCTGCAGTGGACATAAAAATGCAAATTCAAATTCATTTTCATCTCAATGACGATGGTAGGCACGTGAAGAATGTGTCGTTTGTCAGTTGACGAGAACCCGAGCCTCTCTGACGCATAGAAATCAATGAGGACATCAAGTTCATTGAACATAATGGACATTAAGAATTAGGGAGTAAAGTTATTGTCACGTGGTGGTGACGTTCAAGAACACAGTAGCAATACTGTGAAGAACAATACTAGATTTTATTGGGCGAACCTGTGCCCACAAAAACAGGCTACACTTATAGCACAACGATAGCGGCGAACACTGTCGGCGATCGTCGAAAATCTGATCAACGAGTCAAGCGCGTCGGCTTTTATACAGCAGTCGTCGAATGTTCCAGACTAATCGTTCGGACCCGCGTACCTTCCACAAAGTTCTACAACGTTCGAGTCACGCGATGAAAGCAGATAACACAAGGTTCGGCGACAACAGACAACGGATAGAAGCATCGATAACTTTCCAGAAACGTCGGATACATGCAGGCACGCCCGTCGCTGTGCGATTACAGTTGTTAAGCGGCGAAACGTGGTCGCCCGATAACGATAAGTACACGTGTCAATACCCCCCTCTTAAAAAGCATCGACCCGATGCTGCAAACAAACGAAAGTAATAAGGAAAAGCACTCGTAGCAAAAAAGACAACAAAATAAGGAAGTTCGTCAGCGTCCGTAAAAGGGTTTAAGGCGCACCACGTGGACCACTTCAGATCGTGCGCGGCGCCGCTGTGAATGCGAAATGCCGTCTGGCACGACCTCATAGTCCAGAGCGCCAATACGTCGGATAACCTTGTAGGGTCCGAAATAGCGTCGGAGTAGTTTCTCACTGAGTCCTCGTCGGCGTATAGGGGTCCAGACCCAAACACGGTCGCCAGGCTGGTACTCGACAAAGCGTCGTCGGAGGTTGTAATGTCGGCTGTCGGTCCTCTGCTGGTTCTTGATCCGCAGGCGGGCGAGCTGTCGGGCTTCTTCGGCGCGCTGGAGATAGCTAGCGACGTCAAGATTTTCCTCGTCAGTGACGTGCGGCAGCATGGCGTCGAGCGTCGTCGTCGGATTCCTGCCGTAAACCAGCTTAAACGGCGTGATCTGTGTTGTTTCTTGCACCGCTGTGTTGTAAGCGAATGTTACGTACGGCAGGACGGCATCCCAGGTCTTGTGTTCGACGTCGACGTACATTGCTAGCATGTCGGCGAGGGTCTTGTTCAGGCGCTCCGTGAGACCATTCGTCTGCGGATGGTAGGCAGTCGTCCTCCTGTGACTTGTCTGGCTGTACAGCAGAATGGCTTGGGTGAGCTCTGCTGTAAAAGCCGTTCCTCTGTCGGTGATGAGGATTTCTGGGGCACCATGTCGCAGCAGGATGTTCTCGACGAAAAATTTCGCCACCTCGGCTGCGCTGCCTTTTGGTAGAGCTTTAGTTTCAGCAAAGCGGGTGAGATAGTCCGTTGCCACGACGATCCACTTATTCCCAGATGTTGACGTCGGAAACGGCCCCAACAAATCCATCCCAATCTGCTGGAATGGTCGACGAGGAGGTTCGACCGGCTGTAGTAATCCTGCTGGCCTTGTCGGTGGTGTCTTGCGCCGCTGACAGTCTCGGCATGTCTTGACGTAACGGGCGACGTCGGCAGTGAGGCGCGGCCAGTAATACCTTTCCTGTATCCTCGACAGCGTCCGGGAGAATCCGAGGTGCCCAGCGGTTGGGTCGTCGTGTAAGGCGTGCAGTACTTCTGGACGCAGCGCTGACGGTACAACAAGAAGGTAGCTGGCGCGGACTGGTGAGAAGTTCTTCTTCACGAGCAGGTTGTTTTGTAGCGTGAACGAAGACAACCCGCGCTTAAATGCCCTAGGGACAACATCGGTGTTCCCTTCCAAGTACTTGACGAGGCCTTTTAACTCCGGGTCTGCTCGCTGCTGTTTAGTGAAGTCTTCCGCGCTTATTATTCCAAGGAAGGCGTCGTCGTCCTCGTCGTCTTGTGGCGGGGGATCGATGGGGGCACGTGATAAGCAGTCGGCGTCGGAGTGTTTTCTTCCGGACTTGTATATTACCGTGACGTCATATTCTTGTAGTCTGAGGCTCCACCGGGCCAGCCGTCCTGAAGGGTCCTTTAAGTTAGCTAGCCAACACAACGCGTGATGGTCGCTGACGACTTTGAATGGCCTGCCATAGAGGTAGGGGCGGAATTTTGCTGTAGCCCAAATGATGGCGAGGCATTCCTTTTCAGTCGTAGAATAATTGCCTTCCGCTTTTGACAGCGACCGACTAGCATAAGATATCACCCGTTCAAGTCCGTCTTTCCTCTGGACTAGGACGGCACCGAGGCCTAGGCTACTGGCGTCAGTGTGGATTTCAGTATCGGCGTCCTCGTCGAAGTGTGCAAGCACCGGCGGCGACTGCATGCGTCGTTTGAGTTCTTGAAATGCGTCGGCCTGCGGCTTTTCCCACTTGAACTCGACATCACATTTCGTTAGATGTGTTAGCGGCTCCGCGATGCGTGAAAAGTCCTTGACAAAGCGCCTATAGTAGGCACACATGCCAAGGAATCTGCGCACTGCCTTCTTGTCGATTGGCTGCGGGAACTTTGCGATGGCAGCTGTCTTCTGCGGGTCGGGGCGTACTCCAGATTTGCTGATGACGTGGCCTAGGAATAGAAGCTCATCGTAAGCGAAGCGACACTTTTCCGGCTTCAGAGTGAGCCCTGATGACTTGATGACTTCTAACACTGTCGCAAGCCGCCTAAGGTGATCGTCGAAATTTCCGGCGAAGACGACGACGTCATCCAAGTAAACAAGACTGGTCTGCCACTTCAATCCTGCTAGAACTGTGTCCATCACGCGCTGGAACGTTGCAGGTGCCGAGCACAGTCCAAATGGCATCACCTTGAATTCATAGAGGCCGTCTGGCGTGATGAAGGCGGTCTTTTCGCGATCCCTTTCGTCGACTTCTATTTGCCAGTAGCCAGACTTGAGGTCCATCGATGAGAAGTATTTAGCATTGCAGAGCCGATCCAATGCGTCGTCTATCCGTGGGAGGGGGTATACGTCTTTCTTCGTGATTTTGTTCAGTCGACGATAATCGACGCAGAAACGTAGGGTTCCGTCCTTTTTCTTCACTAAAACAACTGGAGACGCCCACGGGCTTTTCGACGGCTGGATGATGTCGTCGCGCAGCATTTCGTCGACTTGTTGTCTTATAGCTTCGCGTTCTCGCGTCGAAACTCGGTAAGGGCTCTGGCGTAGTGGTCGAGCGCACTCTTCGGTTATTATGCGATGCTTTGCGACTGGTGTTTGTCGAATCCTCGATGACGTCGAAAAGCAGTCTTTGTACCGTCGAAGCAGACTTCTGAGCTGTTGCTGCTTAATCACGGGGAGACTTGGATTTATGTCGAAGTCTGGCTCGGGAACTACGGTCGTCGGGGTAGATGCAACAGAATCCGAGAGGACAAAGGCATCGCTGGTTTCCTGAATTTCCTCGATGTATGCGATCGTCGTCCCCTTGTTGATGTGCTTGAACTCCTGGCTGAAGTTTGTCAGCAACACTTTCGTGTTTCCTCCGTGCAGTCGAGCGATCCCTCTTGCGACGCAAATTTCACGGTCGAGCAGTAAACGTTGGTCGCCTTCGATGACGCCTTCTACGTCAGCGGGTGTTTCGGTGCCGACCGAAATAACAATGCTGGAGCGAGGCGGGATGCTCACTTGATCTTCGAGCACACTCAAGGCGTGGTGACTACGAGGGCTCTCCGGCGGTATCGCTTGATCTTCCGACAGCGTTATTGACTTCGACTTCAGGTCGATGATTGCGCCGTGTTGGTTCAGGAAGTCCATGCCGAGAATGACGTCTCGTGAACACTGTTGCAGGATAACGAAGGTGGCAGGGTAAGTCCGGTCATGAATGGTAATTCTTGCTGTGCAGATTCCACTCGGCGTGATGAGGTGTCCTCCAGCGGTCCGAATTAACGGGCCTTCCCATGCAGTCTTAACTTTCTTCAATTGGGCTGCGATGGGTCCACTCATGACGGAGTAATCGGCTCCTGTGTCTACTAAGGCGGTAACTGCGTGGCCGTCGAGAAGCACGTCGAGGTCGGTGGTCCTTTGTCTTGCGTTACAGTTAGGCCTCGGCGTCGGATCACGGCTGCGTCGAGTTGACCTGTGGTTGGTACGTGGCGTCGTCAGGTGGTCTTTCGTCGGCGTGTTCTTTCCTGCCAGACTTCGTCGGAACGGCGGTGGGACGTCGTTGTTATGTCGTCGAGGTAGTCTTTTCGGCGTCTTCGTCAGCGGCGGAGGATCTTCGTCAGTTCGACGAACAGCAACCGCACCTCCATCGGTTGCTGCTTTTAGTTTTCCGGATATGGGCTGACGGACCGACCCCGGGCTGGACCAGTGTATGGTCGGCGCTGTGGCGACAGGTAGCGGCCTGGTGACGGCGAACGGGACGGTCGTCGAGGGCTCCACTGAGTAGCGGCGAGGTAGTCGGCGATGTCACGAGGGCGTTCACCTTCCCGAGGGCGCGGTGCGTCGACGGCGAACCCTCGCAATCCCATGTCGCGGTATGGGCATCGGCGGTAGACATGGCCGGCTTCTCCGCAGTGATAGCAGAGCGGGCGGTGGTCGGGGGCTCGCCAAATGTCCGTCTTCCTCGCGTAAGTACGCTGGGCGACGGGTGGGCGTGCTGGCGGTGGTGGCGGCGGACGACGGAATTGCGTCGTTGCAGGGCCCTGGCGTGATCGCGGAGGGGGACCTTGACGGCGTGCGACGGCGGCGTATGTCATCGCTTCTGGCTGGGGCTGCGGTAATTGTGGTTGCAGCTCGGGAACTCCAAGCGATCGGTGCACCTCTTCTTTGACGATGTCGGTGATCGAAGCCACTTGGGGCTGCGACGAAGGCAGGACCTTGCGCAGTTCTTCGCGCACAATGGCCCTGATGGTCTCCTGAAGGTCGCCGGAATCCAGTCCTTGGATGGCGTACTGCGGCGTGAGCCCCTGGCGGTTATATTGCCGGGTGCGCATCTCCAGAGTTTTCTCGATCGTCGATGCCTCTGCCGAAAACTCAGCTACGGTCTTCGGCGGGTTACGAATAAGTCCTGCGAAAAGTTCTTGCTTGACGCCCCGCATCAGGAAGCGGACTTTTTTCTCTTCTGACATTTCCGGGTCGGCGTGCCGGAAAAGACGGGCCATCTCTTCCGTGAAGATCGCGATCGTCTCGTTTGGCAGCTGCACTCTGGTTTCTAGTAGTGCTTGGGCTCGCTCTTTTCGCACGACGCTTGTAAACGTTTGCAAGAAGCCGCTTCGGAACAGGTCCCACGTCGTTAAGGTGGCTTCTCGATTCTCGAACCAGGTCCTGGCGGCGTCTTCCAGTGCGAAATAGACATGCCGCAGCTTGTCGTCGCTGTCCCAACTGTTAAACCTAGCGACCCTCTCATACGTCTCGAGCCAGGTTTCCGGGTCCTCAAATGTTGATCCGCGGAACGTCGGAGGTTCCCTGGGCTGCTGCAGCACGATGGGGGACGCTGGGGCTGCCATTGGGGTTGCCTTGTCCGCAATCTTCTTGGTCTTCTCAGGTAGAAGTCCGTGCTCCGGGGGCAGCTGTTGAAGACGGCGGCTTGCTCGATGCTCCGGGACTACGATGGTGTTCTCTTTGCGGTCCGGGCTTGGATCACGGCTTGTCGGGGGCGTCCGGTACATGAACGAAAAGCACCTCCACCAGATGTCACGTGGTGGTGACGTTCAAGAACACAGTAGCAATACTGTGAAGAACAATACTAGATTTTATTGGGCGAACCTGTGCCCACAAAAACAGGCTACACTTATAGCACAACGATAGCGGCGAACACTGTCGGCGATCGTCGAAAATCTGATCAACGAGTCAAGCGCGTCGGCTTTTATACAGCAGTCGTCGAATGTTCCAGACTAATCGTTCGGACCCGCGTACCTTCCACAAAGTTCTACAACGTTCGAGTCACGCGATGAAAGCAGATAACACAAGGTTCGGCGACAACAGACAACGGATAGAAGCATCGATAACTTTCCAGAAACGTCGGATACATGCAGGCACGCCCGTCGCTGTGCGATTACAGTTGTTAAGCGGCGAAACGTGGTCGCCCGATAACGATAAGTACACGTGTCATTATAATGCTATATAGAACCATGTCGAATGTTCTACAACAGAACATTAAAACCATTTTGCAGAATACAAGTCGCACTATACATGAGCACCAATACTATATACAAAAAGTACCATATACCTAGACAGTTTTTTAACACCAAAATTAACATTATATCTATTTTCACAATTACAGTGCTTCCCTAACCTCACGCGGACTACATTGCTCAATTGTTCTCTTTCTCTAGAACTTGTTTAATAACACAAGAACAGACAACCGTAGAATTCGTCGCCAAATGTGTGTACTGCAGAATGGAATAATGCAATGTTGTTGGTGTCGTAAAACTTGTGAATTCTGCTAATGGTAAACCGTGTGAACAGTTCACCGGTACGTGCATTAGCTGTAAAGCTAATCGCTTTTCTTTCGAAGTATGTAACATCTTACTACAGGTGGTTGACGTTGTACTTCCCCACACAAAGGAACAAAAAATTCACGCGCGACCAAGAAGAAGCGGCTTTAAAAAAATTTCATTATGGGGTATAACGTGCCGAAACCACTCTCTGGTTATGATGCACGCCATAGGGGGGGGGGGGGGGGGGGTCTCCGGAAATTTCGACCACCTGGGGTTCTTTAACGTGCACCTAAATCTAAGCACAAGTGTGTTTTCGCCCCCATCGAAATGCGGCGCCGTCGCCGGGATTCGATCCCGCGACCTCGTGCTCAGCAGCCCAACACCATAGCCACTGAGCAACGACGGCTGGTAAGCGACTATAAGGAGATATCTCAACGGAAACTGCAAGAAAGGAACTCATTCTTGCAAGTATACCCAGACATTTGGAAATAGTGCTAATTAAATTACTAATGGGACGTTCCATGACAAAGTACAATGAAAACAATACTTCTAGGGTTCTAACGGTGCCGCGCTGCCTATGCGTAATGCGAAAAAAACAATCTGTTTCCTCCAGCGAAAAATTTGACCTTGTATTTCTGTTGCATTGTTACACTAATGAATTTCGTTCACTGTATGCGTTTAGACTCTCTGATAATTGATTTTATTTATTTAGAACATACTGCAGTCCGTAGACCAAGCAGGGGTGGCATATTTCAACGAAAACTAGTACACTGCAAACTAAATAACTAATCTTTCGTGGCGAGTCATTTGAAACGCGACAAGAAATCAAATTACTATAACATGTTCAGTCTTTTACAGCCTTCCTGCTTGCACAGTGCCATGTCTATACATCCCAGAAACGTATGTTCACGTCCACTTTGAAAGTGCGTAATTCAAGGTAATTAAGGGTCCCGAAAATTCGAGGCGAAAGTAAATGTGCATCGCCAATATAGAAATGCGGCATGTTTTTCCATGAATGCATGCCATGGGCCAACACATTCTTTGGCGGCCGCAAGGAGCGGCAACAGATTGCGCAGAAAAGTGAGGCTTCTGCGTACGTAGCAGCTACTCGGTTGTAGAGTGCACATACTTTTCTTATTCTTTCTCGGTTGGAAGTATATAGGTCTGATAAAAATTTCTTCTGCAGGTGCCCGGCTGATACGGCTTGAATACACTTATTGACATACATGTATATTTTCCTTACTACCAAATCTGTCGAAGCAGCGGAACTATCGCAACGGCACATTCATAAAAAGAACTTGTAAAATGACGTCAGTGGCTCGCGCACCGCCTGTAAACTTAAGTGAACAAGTGAACTTGAGGCCAACATCATTCTTCAGGATATTTATCTTCACTTCATCATTTTGTAACCTAGCATGAAAAGTGGTTTTAGCACTACGATACCTGGTAGGTACCACGTTTTCCCACTCCTCCCGCATTCTCCCCCATTTGTATTTTTCGTTCATCCAAACAAGCAACGAATAAAATAAATGAGCACTTAAACGGCAGACCGCCTAATCAATTCCCCTGCCGAATGCATGGAAAAAGAAAAAAAAACGCCTGAAGTATTCTTTCTAAGTGTACATGTCGCAATAATATTACAGTGGCCTAATCTTGCGTTATCAATAGAAAGGACCATGAACACATTGCAAAGCACAAATCTGAGTTTATTAAATAATGGCCGAATCATGTCGATCACAGAGGTAATAGTGAGAATGCTGAGAGAAGTACAAGAACACGTCGATCTACTTTAGGGCGGAGGGCAACTGTGGCCGCATAACGAGAGAATACAGTCGTCGCTATAATCTCTTATCATGCGGCCGGGGTTTCACTGTTACCTATAAACGAGATCGACCTGCTCCGACAAAGGCTGTGCTGCAAGAATCTCAGAAAAAGTAACAATAGGGAACATGTGTCACCTCTCAAAAAGTAATTATTGCCAAAAACTGAGGTCATGGAGGCTGAGCCCTGCGCGTTGTGAACGCTTGAGGGAATTCCGCTTTATTGCATTAAGCAATTCTCCATTTCATAATCCCTGCATTATGTGCCCCCTTCGGAAAGCAATGTAAACGGGTTGCCAAACGTTACCCAGTTATGATGCCGCAACACGATGGCCTTTGTTTGACGCTATTAAGACCCAGCATTAATTTATCGATTTCAGTTTAATATGAAGGCATTGAGACGTTTTATAAAAATTAGGCAGGCAGTCGACTTGATACATATTTAGTTGCTTTTCGGTCTATATATATATATATATATATATATATATATTTATATATATATATATTGCCACTTTGTTAAGTCGCTAGGCATTCAAGCTTTGCTTGACACAACGCTAAGTATGAAATAAGAGATAATGGAACATTGTTGGTCAGCAGACGTTCCTTTGAGGCATGCAACGATGAGAAAGATACACAGGGTACGAGAGAATTGAAAAATTTGCTCCGCCGCTCTTCTGGGTATAAGTACAGAATTGGATACGCCGCTGAAAGCATCGGTGTTCTTGCCCTAAATATCTTGGATACGACTGTGTAGAGGTAAGGTTAGTTCTGGTACGTATTTTTCTAAGAACTTTCTCATAGATTAAGTCATAGCCTCATTTTACTTGAAAACAACCAACAAACGATGCGCCCGTACGACCTGAAATCTAAAGCTTGTCTGCAAGAATGGCGCCTCCTTCGCGTCGAACCCGGAACGTGGTGCTATTCATAGCCCGACCGGGCAGTGGTTGACCCCCGCGAACACAACGGGCGCAGCCGCTTTGAGCGGTGTTTGTCGGCGCCGTAACACGCTGTGGGAACACGCGCGTCGGGCCGGATTCGTGACTGCGTCCAGTTGGCGGTCAGCGCGTGGCCGTAGACAGGCAGCGCCGAGTGACTGTTGGCGGCGAAGAAAGTGCCGGTCTAATTGCGACTGTGCTCGTTAGGCGTGCACTCTTTTGAAACAATCTAGCGACAAGGTTGTGAGTGCTCGCTTGCTAACTATTTTCATCTGTTATTAAGAATATACTAAGCATGTAAGAAAGCCAGGACATTGATTTTCAGTGAACATGTTGTGGTTGTTTCTACCGCTCTCTTCAATTGATCGTATTGTGCCGCTGAGATGCAGTCTTGAATTTTTAATTATCATTATTTCCCTATTTTATTCTACAGTGAGCTCTCACTTGAGTCAACTTCAAGGGACCCAAGGAAATAGTTCACTTATTTGATAGTGCAATAAACTGAATATTCACTATAATGTGGAGCAGCATAGGGCACCGCAGACATAGTGTCAAAAGTTTGAAACGCAATTTATGGCGTTATGTACATCAGTATAAATATACCAAGTGTGTAACAGTTACGTTGTTGCCTATATCATTTTGAAAAAAAAGATCCAACTATCATTTGAACGTGTGCTCTTAAAGCGCAAGAAGTAATAAAGCTGTCTATAATTTTGTTCACTTGCTCTGGCAACTTTCCAAGTCTCGCAACTTTCCAAGGCATCATACAGCCTCGACCAGAGTTACCGCATTTGAATATGCCTCTGCCATTGCATCTTCCTGATCGCACTCTTCTTCAGGGACGAACACTGAAAACAGTTTCCAGATTCTATAGTCCAGCACAGGTAACAAGCTCACTGTCACAACGCCCTCAGTCTTCAAACGAAGTGTTGCTGTCAACATCGAGCTCGTGACATACCTCTGTCCACATCCCAGGGTCGATCTGCTCGTCGCGCTGTTCCTCGTGCTCATTTTCACCGCACAGGGGGCAAAGGTCGAATTTATGCCATCAGTTTGTAATTGTAGTCGGTGTTACTATCCACCAGGAGCCTCAAGTTCGTTCAACTGAAATATCCGCAATTCAGAAGTTCGTTTAACTGAAAGATTTTTGCATATAATGCATAGAAAACAAGGACTTGGATTTTCTAAAAGGTCGTTGTTCTGAAATATTCGCTAAAACGACGTTCGTCGAACAGAGCATTTGCTGTACTTGCTATTTGCATTATTTTAGCTACTGACTTTTGTATTCTATTTTGCATCGAGGCGGAAATATGAACGACCTACCTCTTCCTATCTGTATTGTATTATAAGTATGGAGATGATTTTAGCGTTTAATTCTTATGACCTACGAGTTTGTTTGCGATACTGTGGTACAGGCTACTGATACGTTGCTGACACTGTGGTAACAGCCCCATCCGCAGGATTAAGATTATACGTGGCATTTAGCCTGTCCTGCGAGGTGGATACCTCGCTGTGCGGACCAGTGGCGATTTAGTGCGATTAGGTGCGGCATGTTTCGTGTACGGAAGCGCGCCTCGGAGATCGTGCTATTGCGAATTATACAAATATGGAAGTAATTCGTGAAATTCGCCAAGTTAAGCTAATAGGATCCTTGCTTATAGAACGAGCATGCCGACTTTGTTCCTTTGCTGACTTTATCATTACTGGGTGTAAGCTACAGCTAACAATACATAGGTGAAAGTAAATACCTACATCGCTTTTGTTTACAGTAATAGCGAGAATAACTTTGTAGGATCATTTTGAGTGCGCATCAATAAAATTTACGCACAAAGCTGAAGTCCATGCTCATCATCGCCTCTAATCTTTCTTCCAAACTAGTTGCGAATAACCTTATAGGCTCCAAGGCAAACATTCGGCAGAGATGCGCCTGGTTGGGAACCACTGAAATAAAAAATAAAGAAGGGCGCTGTGTACAAGGTTACTTGGACCGAATGCCCCGCGTCATAGATTGGTGATAGCAACGAACTCTCTGAAAGAATTCAGCACAAGAATGACCTTCGCCACTTACGCAGAGCCGTGGCAGAACGCTTTTGACCACAACCTGAGCCCCGACGTCGTCTTGGAGAAAGGAAACCACCGCCGGCTTCTTTTGGAGTCCTGGTGCGTCTAAAAGACGCCGAAATACATAAATCGTTCCACACTTGTCACCGTCTACTTCCAAGAACGGCGTATAAACGGGGACAACTCGTTCGATTCCCTTCTGTGCTTTAATTTGGCACCCTTGAATCTGGTAAGCGCACTGGATTACTAGCTTAAACACTTCCCTAAACAAACCAGCAATAGGCTCGATGCCGGAATGTTCTTTTTTCGCATGATTAGGCCGGCTTATGTCAGCCGGTTTCCTCGAGTCACTTATAATAAATGGCCGTCTACTACTGAACATAATTCAGGCGAGTGCCAGCTAAGAACACTGGCATCGATACATTGTTTTTTGTCCACTTCTCTATTGATTATCTGCTATAATATTTTATGCCGTCCTATCGCGGTGGCTTAGGTGTCGTTCCTTAACACCTTAGTTCCTTGATGATTTGTTCTTCCACTCTTGTTACGTGTAGAAATTTTATTGAGGACGAGTTAAACACTTTACTGGCAGAACTATGAATTCTCTCGGTTCCGGAAAGCCCTTTGGTCTGACGCAAAAACATTCAAACCCCGTTAACGCAAGGACGTGTGTATTTCGAAGGCCATAAAGAGGAGGCAGGAGCGCATCTGTTTGTTGCATGGATGCAGTTTTTGTAATTTGTTATTTAATTTTGTTTAGCTCACATTTTGCATAAAGAGTGCTGTATATTTATAGTGTAGCTCGTGACAGTCGGTTTCCTCGCTTGTTATTCATTTCTTACCACACTAAAGTACAATGCCTGTCCGCATTTTTTATTAGTGTGTTCATGAGTACCTCTTTGTCACTTACGAAATCACAAGATCTTATGACCCACCTTATGCATCCACGCTCAAGCATACAGGACCAACGTAGTAAATGCAGCGCAGTGTAGTATACAAAAGACGAGAGCATGTCTATGAAACAAGCACTGCCTTCCTGTATGCTGAACTGCACTGCAATGAACAGACTTCTCCAATTACTAGCTATCCGGAATCGCCATCAAGTGCTATTCGCCCTGCTCATGATGGCCTTACACATAATGCCTGAAAACTCGGCCAAGGACTCGTTCGAAGCAGTAATCACTCGCGAGCCAGTAATCCTTGCCGCTTCCTCCCATTGAGTGCAATCCGGACTAAGCCGCCATGCTTCTTTTCCTGCCAAAATAGTGCCCCTCATGTTGTGCAGTAAAACTGTGCCAGACTGAGCTCGCCTAGTTTCTGCGCGACAGCCCCGTGGCCCTTCCAGAGGACGTTCTCCCGGACGAATCTCAGCTTACTTACGGTGGTTACGCAAACCAGAGCATCCGCTACTTTCGCGGCGTAATTGCCATCAGTTTGCGGGGTCAGAAGGCAGTGGCTGGGTTATTGGGAAAGCCGCAGCGGAGGACTCCACGTTCATTTCCATCACCTAGTGTCATGCCCCTGATCTGCACGAGCAGTTTTGCACATCGCAGCGAAGCGTTGCCTGCTCCTCGCTACCTCAGCAGCATTTTCATGCGCTGCAAGTACCACAGGTTTAAGATTTCCGCAGCACTGCTCGGCAAGTTGCCGCTAGCCAGACACGCAGTCTTAGCGTGGTGTCTATATACCCCCGAAAAAAAAAGCTTTACCTTAAAAATACCTTTTTCAGAGAAATCGTTGCAACCACGGTATATTCACTAATATCAATCACTAATTTCAATCACTAATATCAATCACTAATATTGCGAAATACACCGAGTGTGATATAGAGGAATTCTAGCTCACTTAGTAAGGCACATTTGTTCTGGCGCTTCGAGCTGTTTTTTTTGTTTTCCTTGGACCAACAGATAAGTGACGTCCGTAGCCCACGTAACAGCCGCGTAAGCCGACAGCAGCGCGAGCAATGGGCATATCGCACTTTTTCTCACCTGGAGGTCATCATCTGACATAATTCGATTGCACGCGTTTCAAGGCACAGCCCCCAGGTTTCGCGGCTCTGTCCGACTGGTCCACAAGCACGGTTCGTTGGGGAGTGGTATTATTTGTACGCGAAACGTCTTTCATTGCGGTGATCATACGTGGGTCACTCGATAAAACCGCATGCAACGGTTCATGTATGTAACCAAAAGACGTAACATTAATATCGCTCATACCTTTCCAACCGTACTAACCGCACGCTTTAATCTGGTATCGTTGTGCGGAGGAAAAAGAAACTTACTCGATCATGCATGCGTCGCGTGCACTTATGGCGATGTAGTCGCGCCGTGCATGACACAACCGGAGGTACATTTAGCTTTTCGCTCGTCGTTGAGAAAGACGTAGCTTGGCAGTACTTTTGTCGATCCGAGCAGCAGTGGTCGTGTTTGAGAGTGCTTACTCTGGCATACAAGGTATAATCCATCAAACTCAAATCTGTGCTCAAAGGAGTTATAAAAGTGACAAGTGTGCGATATGTTGCAGAAATCTGGCGGTTGCTCAGCAATGACGTCTAGGTGTTCGGCAGGTGGGGTTCAGAAATGACGTGAAGAAACTCGGGCTGCTAGACAGAGAGATGCCAATTTGCGCCCAGTACCTTTGACCATGGCGGAACGAATAGGGAGTGAGCACGATTGCGAGATTACACCATATGAACCCCTTTATCTATAGCATAAGTGAAGCATCTGAGCTCAGCATTGCATGAATAAATGTCACTTTCATATTTGTCATTTCTGTACCATAGTGCCTATAGACTCTCAGCAACTGCGTCTGCGATACAGCCTGCTGAATATTTTTTTTTCTTGCTGCCTAGGGCGGCGCGCCCTACTCACGGCTGGCGGGGCCACTGGCACCCTGTGTGTGCTTTGTCTTTTCGCCCGGCTTTAGCGTTTCGCCGTTTGCGCGCTCCCTACCGTGAAGGTACAGCTGCGAAGAAGAAAGGAGGCACCACGGCAGTCGCCTTAGTTGAACGTGCCGAAGGCGCGGTAAAAAAAAACATTAATCACTGCGTAGCCCTGCTTCCCCTGAAGGGAAAACTAACATGCTGCTGAGTCATCACACCTTATCACTACCGCAGCCGAAAACAATATATCTTATACTCATCCAAGATACAAGATACTCATCTGACAAGCTATGGAGAGCGTACAAGCTGCACCGCTGGAAAATGTCATCAGCACAAAAAAGGCCCCAAACAGGAACGCATAATCAAAAACGCGACGAGTGCAGCAATAATCGTACCCCACAGACAGGCAGGGGAATGTGTGAATCAGTCAAACATGGCCGTGCAGGTACAAACCGGGACTCTTGATTTCAATGATATTCAAGGACTGTCAGTCACACTGCACGCTTGTTGAGCTGAAGCCAGAGTCGGCACAATGAGGTCAGCATGCTCCGGCGTCAACTCTAGAGGCCGGCTTCAGTTTTGCACGGGCAGATGTCCGACAATTATGCATTTTTTCCTTAGCAGCCGCTATTTGATGCGTGTTAAAATAAGTATCCCTAAACTGTATGAAAATTTGTTCGTGAATACATTTATCGGCGCTCAAGAGAAATGCAAGGGTTCTGCGAAACATTCTGCGGTGTGTCATATTTCAGATGCAAGCACAGGAAGATGGCGACAGCGACAGCGACCTGACGTCATACCAAGGCATAAAGGAGTAATTATAGATAATGGGTGATTGTAAGTCTTAGTGGTGGAAAAAAGATCGGTCCGGTTATTTTGGGCACGATCTCGAAGGAACAAAACCTGCTCTTCAGATGTGTAGGAAGAAAGTGCCACGAAAATCAAACAACTTTAGTTCATGTTTGATACAATATTGCAGAAGCAAAGCTTATCAGCTATAGACAAAATTTATGTTAGATGGGCATTAAAAGATCTGGGTCAAAATTGTTCCTCTAGTGCATGTGGAACCCGCCGTGGTTGCTCAGTGGCTATGGTGTTGGGCAGCGGAGCACGAGGTCGTGAGACCGAATCCCGGCCACGGCGGCCGCATTTCGATGGGTGTGAATTGCGAGAACACCCGTGTACTTAGATTTATGTGCACGTTAAAATAGCCCCAGGTGGTCGAAATTTCCGGAGTCCTCCACTACGGCGTGCCTCATAATGAGAAAGTGGTTTTGGCATGTAAAACCCTATAATTTTTTTTTGTGTATGTGGAAAAGGCACTTGAAGGGCTATCAAGCAAGTCTTTGTCTTTAATGACGTCACTAGGCGAGCGATATAGCTTCAATGTTATACAAAAAAGGAAAGTTTAATTCCAAGCGTGGTTTATGTTAGCTGCGCATCTCGTTTTATCAGCTGCGGGTCCAAACAAAGCTGTATAAATGAGCTGTCTGTGTCACCACATTGTTACACCTAGCGTATCCAAATTGGCGAAGAAACTACAGAGATATGAAAACCGATGCAGGGAAAAGTTTATTTTTTCTTCTCTCCTCCGTGTTTCGCCATTTGCTCATTTACACCAAATTGTCGTCTCCATTAGCGATAATGTCATGTGGCTGAAACAAGGCACTGTATCGTTTTCTGCATTACTATATATTTCAAATGCATTGTTACGACTCGCTTATAGTCACACGTGTGATGGCCCAAAGTTTCTGATGGGCTTCAAATGGGCCAGCGTTATTCCAACATACTCAGCCTGTCGCGGCGGCGGCGATGCCTGCAACCTCCCACCCTCTGACCCGTCACACCTTTCCCATATCGCACGCTACAGCATCATCTAAGACCTATAAGATGAGAGCGCCTTGTCGCACTTATGCGGCCACTAAGTCAGTTGCTTCATGGCCGGCGCCAAGAAGCGAAACGAAGCTGTGAATTTTTCTCGCTTCGGTATAGAACCTGCATTCCGCCAACAGCTGCTTTCTTGCCTGTTTGGTATGGCGCGATTTTGCTAGCGATCTCGTAGGTAAAACATTGTCGGTGCCGAACACGTGCGAGTTTTTCATATTCCGGTTTTTCCATATTCGAGGGTTCTCAGCTTCTCTGCATAAACGTTCGTGCGGCGTGAACGGTGCACCAATCACGAGGCGGCTCGTTAGACTCCTCGTGGTAGCTCGCCTGCTAAGTTTTCGTTTTGATAGAAATGTAGGTTCCAAAATGAAACATTTTTTACAAAGGCAGTTCTTTATTTGCTTTACCTTTTTTCACAGAAGCGTAGTGAATAGGCCAAATAGGCGAACAATTTAACTCGCTGTTCGATCAGATGTCTAGCGCAATGTTGGCGACGGTAAAATGACCGTCGCCACGATCGACGAAGCAGCAACGCGAAGTGTGGACGCGCCTACAACCTGGCTGCGTACAGCGTCTTCTTCAACGCACATCCTTGTGCCGCGCGCGCGGTTCAGCTTCGCCCCAGAAATATCACTTTTCTGAGCTAAAGTCTAGCAAGAATCCACCATATCATTTACTACCAGAGCCCATAGTCAAGTAGAAGACAGCACAATCTGTATGCGGAAAACAGATAATGTCGTCTTTCTCGAATATCTGGAAACATAGGCAACACATCATTGATATGTATTTGCTCCGCAGCGGATCAAGTGCTTTCTGCAAAATTTATGCATGGAACGCCCGTGCATTTGGCGCAGTACATGTGGACGCACATTTTGATACTAGTGCTCGTCTCTGGATTTGCACTAAGCACACATGGCCTCACGCATTGATGCCCTTCCGCTCCTAATTTCAGTGAGCGCCAAAGTTATTGCGTAAAAATACAATCGATAAGTTTAACTAATTTAGGAGCCCGTTTGCGAATATCAGAAACGCTTTTCGGTTCTTGTGTTTGCCGCTGACCATTAAACTTGGGCAGCAATAACTATCGTATTTGTCTTTCTAATCATATTTTTTGAGCCGTTGTAAACATTTATCCTTCAAAGAGCCGATAGGTCTCATAAGATGGTTAGCTCGATGATCGCCATCGCGGATTTTCAATTTCTTGCTGTTCTCCGCTCCAGCAAACGAAGCAGTGCATGCGCAGCAGTGAACCTCAACCTCAGGCTTGAGGTCAAAGCTGAGATGAGGTACTGAGCTGAGAAGACCGCTTGTGCTCGAAGAGAAATGTGCATTTGCGAGTTCAAAAGCGACACCCTGTGTAGTTGCTAATCCTTTCGTGATATCTGGCTTTGAATACATATGGACCGAAGTATTCCATTGGGACAGCATTTACTGTCTTGGCATTTAAATCAATTGGCGGCTTCGTTATCTGTTAAAGCCACAGGGAGGCGCAGCGGCGGCAACGAAGTGCCTCCACGAGGAGAGCAGCAGCTGCGAGAGCGCCTCTGTCCTTTCGCAGCCGGACGCAGTGGTCGTATTTTCGATGTAGAACAGCGCAGCGGCGCCCATAGCGGGCGACGGTTTGGTGGCAAGAATACCAAGAAAAGCAGAGAAGCTAGACGTGAAAGTGCCAATCAAGAGAAAAATCAAGGATGCCAAGTTCGAATGGGAAGCGCCAAAAATACAGACAGGCGCAATATAATGCTGAAAGAGGAGAGGTTATAAAAGGCTCACAGGTAAGGCAGCAACCTATGTAAGCCAGTAAAAGGAACAAATAAACAATGGATAAGAAAATACAAGCAGAAACCAGGCACAGTGGTCTGTGGCGTAAAAAAGGAGCAAGAAACAAAATGTCAGAGGTCGCCGGCGGAGAAAAGAGCGTGCCGGCGAGCGGCTTCGTGACCCAGGAAGAGCCATCTTGACAGGGCGGCAATTGTGCCACAAGTGCGTCCCATTTTCGGACCGCTGTTGAACAGCACTGCCCGATGTGTTTCCTGCAGCTAAACCACTGGCTGAATGCGTCTTTCTAGAATTCCTTGCTGCGGCTTGAGATTTTCTCCGGCATTGAAGCACGAGAAGTTCGTGATGGCCCTATTCAGCTACCGGAGCGACTCGTTGTTGCTTCAAGAGCTTTCAGCGTTCACCGCGTCCGACGGAAGCCACTGCTCTTGTTCTCGCAGAGAAAGCTTAAGTGCTGCGCAAGCGGCGATCGCAGACGGCCGTGAGGGACATGTCACGGAAATTCCAGACCTTCCCGTTTTTCAGCGTCGGCCCCGTAAAAAAAAAAAAAAAAAAGCCCTGGATTTTCTTCCCATAAAATCCTCAGTTGAGCTGTGGCATCAGTTCTAATTAGTTATGCATCGGGAAAGAATTTGTTATTGAACCGCTCAAGACGAAGGAAGACGAAAACAAGAAACAACTCATAAAACGCCGGCTACAGCGGCACACGTGTCCCGGCCGCCAACGAAGTGACGATTACCACGGTGAAGTTCGACTGCCGACTTCCAAAATAATTAAAGAGGGGCGCTTTCGTTTCAGTCGCATGGCCCAGCGAAAGGTCGCGCCCCGGAGTTGTTGAAGAACGCCGTGAATGCAAACTCAACAACCAAACCAAGTGGAAGAGGCCTTCGATATCGCGACACATGCAATGATGGCTGCGTCATTATCTTCGCTTTGCTGGGGCGCTTTAAGAAAGACTGATGCCTTGGCTTGTGACCCGCAGAAGTGGAAGAAAGTACACACCATGGCGCATTGAGAGCTGCGGGACATCTCCTCCTGCTGGCAGCGTAATCTGTCGAGCTACGCGGGGAACAAACCGCGACCTCTGGTGGTCAACCACCCATTTGTAATCTTCGTCCGGCGGGGCGCTGGAATGAGGGCAAGGCCGCCGGTTCATCCGAAGCGTTTTGGAGATATCGTGGCGATTGGCTGACCACCCGGGGGTCAGCGAAGAGCCACGAACACGGAAAGCGTGCGCCTCAGTCACGAAGGCGCTCGCCGTTCCGAATTGGGTCGAGACGAGCTGCGCGCAACGAGTCGACGAGGCGGACGCGCCAATGACGCGGCCCGCAAATTTCGGCCGGTGCACTTCAGTGCAGATTCAGTAATGGGCGTGCATCATCATCATCACTTAAGACATCTCCACAGGAGATCATGAAACCAATTCATCGAATAGCAGCATCGCCGCAACATTTCTTGCAATTTACAACCTCGCCAATACATGCTGGGTTCTTTTTTTTTTCATTTCTCCTAGCAAAAGGGCCTCAAGCAGGTAGCTCTAGGGTCTCTGCCGTAGCAAAGACCCGCGAACCAGCTTTCACGTGAATGAGCTTAGTATTTTTGATGAGACCGGCGTGTACAACTTTCGTTTCTTAGCGTTCCATTCAAAAGTTTCACGATTTTATTGTGCCCAATGCTTTCACGCTAAGCCCACTTTCCGTGTGATCAATACAAATTGGAGCTCAGTAGCGCACGTAGGTGCCTATACATCAACGCGGTCCGACTTGCTGCATTAAAGGCTGTTCGTATCACAGTGCCTTTCGGGATGTTAGAAGGAAGTCACTCTGGCAGTGTTGCAGCAAACGTAGTCAATGCTCAAAAAAAAGAAAAAGCCAGAACGTGCGTAGAACGTTGCTGTCGCTGAGCAACACAACTCCATCAAAACTGAAAGTTTATGTGGGAAGAAGTGGGGCAAAGCTTGGTGTCTTTGCCTGCTTCTTTTGTCAGGGCGTGTGCCGAACCATTGAGGCCAGGAGCCGTCACCAAAGGAGTGCGTGCATGCATAAGCGCTATTGAATAGCGCCAAGTGATTGATGCTCCAATGTCCATTGTAACCTATGGTCGCATCGATGGTGCGCTCCAGCCTGCAGCAACGACGCCGCCCTTTGCAGTGCGGGAGCCGCCGCCATCTTTTGCCAGCCATGATGCGAAACAATGAGACCTATTCGCACGCAGGCTCTCTCGGGCGCGCACAATGGCAGCCACGGCGTCTCCTGCGGAGCGCTTTCTTCGCTGACGAGCTCATGTTGCAGGCACTCGCGTGATCAGCAAAACACATTGTTCTAGCGGCGGCCAATTCTGCAGGGACCCTCAAGAAGGTAGTTTCATCTGTTGAAATATTTCTCCAAGGCTCGATCCAATCGCCGCAAAAGGTTAACATTAAATAGAGAAAATAACAGGAAAAGGTGGATTTCGCGCCGAACCACTGCCCTCGCGCGTTCGGGTCAAGTTCCGTATTTATAAAAGCTTTTGAGCATATTGAACGATTCGGTTTGTTGTCAAAACTATGCTTGGTGAGTCTTTCGTAACTGTAAAATGCAATTTAATCCTCCTTTAAATATAACGTAGGCGCAAGTAGACGCAGTCCAAGTGCCACGAGAGTATGCTACGTGGGCATGAGAATAAAGGGCAGTATTTTTACTTCCAGCGCTCTTATTTGGCGCATGGAACCACTCTCTCCCAAAATTTATCATTCCCGTTTAACTTGACAGTCCGCTTAAGCGTCCCTTTAGGTGTGCGTTTTCTTCATGGTAATTGAACCCCAACTTTCTTTTTCTCAGTATACATACACCGTGGCGTGCACTGCGTTGATCTTCCCAGAGTTCTCGCTGGTCTGAGCCTCTGGACGGCCAGTTCCCGCCCCCTGCTAACCTGGTGGTGCGCGTCTTCTATACGGAATGCACATTCAAGCCAACTGGCAGGCCGCCTCGCTAGCTGTGGCGGTTCTAGTTAACCAAATTTATTTCACCAGCCCAGTCACGAAAGTGTGCGGCGACCTGAGCGCACCACACGTGAGCCGACGAGTGCCGAATAATTTCACGTCCCGACAGAGCAGCAGCTCTTGCTTGATGTCGTCGACGCGTTTCCGGTGCAGATAAAAAGGAAGAAAGAATCACAAAGGATTGCTCGAGACAAGAAGAGAATTGTCACTCTGATGTAGCGCATGGAATTTTACAGGCTAACGAGTATGAGCTAATTCGCATAACACAGAATGGGTCACAATGAGCGCTGGCCTCACGTTTGCTTATGCATTGCTATGCCGTTTACCTTACTGTAATCGCAGCCTCGAAACTATCCATGGGGCTGTTCATAGACTACGTGGGAGCATGACCAACGAGGCAATCGAAGGAAGCGTGCGGTGGTCGATAGTTGTGAGCGAGACGAGGGTGCACAGGACATGCTTTTCGGGTGGCTACGCCTCTGGTGGCGAAGAAGAGAAGCAGACGCGTCCGGGACAGTGGCGAAATGGAACGCAGAATAAAACCACCTTACAGCTTTAAGGCGTGGCTCAAGACGAGAGAGATTTCTGGTGCTGCTAAAAAGAGGCATGGTATTTTTTTTCGGCTTAGCGGTGGCTGCTTAATGGCCAAGTGCCACAGGAAAACGCATGCAAATGAACATGATATTTTCCGCCGACGCATATAATTGCAGGGAAACGGTGTAGCGTTAAATGACCTTCTGCTTCACATAGGTAGAGATAAGTAATAAGAAGAGTGGCGAAGAAAGGCGATACAGGATAAGGAGTCTTTGTTTTTTAGCTGCACCAAATTTTTCTTTAAATTGCCTGTGGCAGATCAGCGAAATTACTCGAGGAGGTGGACGTATCGTTCCACAAAAAATCAGAATGCTGAACTGAAAAATTAACACAATAATGTAGTAACACTGATTCTCTTTTTATTAACTCCACTACGTGACCTATTTCAATCTACAAATTGTAGCCGGTGAGTTGGCAAGGAATATCAACTTGGAACGCTATCTCAGGATGGCACCGGTTTCGAGATATGCGCCGTAAAACTTTCGATAAAAATGCACCTTTTTTCCACTTACTGTTTTATAAAACGACGTTTTAAGCAATGAAGCACAGAAGTAAATGGAATGCTAATGTATTTCGCCGGACACTCTGAAAATTATTTTCTGGAATTATCTCGAGTCCTCCGAATTCGTGTAGTCGGTGAGTACGCCTTGCGAACTCACCGCCTACAAGTGGTAGTAAAATGCGTGCAGTAAAGTAATTAATGAAAACGACAATTAGTAAAATTATAATAATTATGCAGTTAAGCGCTTTCATTTCTCATAGAACTAATGGCCATCTCTGCGACTAATTTAGTTTAAGGGTATGACTGTGCTACCCGCCATAAGCATTGTTTTTAATTTGGTGCAGGTAAAAAGACACACCTGGCATGTTCGAAGCAACAGAGCCAAATATATAAGGTTGTAAAAGAAAGCTAGGAGACTGGCTCTGTTTTTAATAATTCAATTTATTTGCGTGCATTCAAACACTCCAACCTTCGGAATAGTCCCCTCGCGCCGCAATACAGCGCATTAAGCGTTGCAAGTATTTTCCAAATATTTACGGTAAATATTCTTTGCTGCACGAATCAAGAACCTTCTGCGATTCGTGCTTAATTTTAGCAATGAGTGTCAAAACGGCGACTTTGGTGCTGGGTATTTTTGCTCTGGGAGTAAACACTTGCAAAACATTGCGGCCCTTTTATGTCAATGATTTATCTCCATGCCCGTAAATGTATGGATCTTTCTTCTAGTGCTACTCGCAATCACAAAGATCCTGTTTTGATGTCACGAACTTCTAGAGAGGAGAGAAAATTTGATTTGAGCAAGTGTTGTGGTCGCGCATCGGTAAAGCAAGAAGGGTTGCGCGTTACACAGCGGTCTCTCCCTAAGCCTAGAGCACACGGTCCAGTCTCCTTCAAGCAGTACTTCTCGTTGTGCTGTAGTGGCTTTGGCGTTGCGCTGCTATGACTGATGGAGCGGGTTCGAATCCCGGCTGCGTTACAACGGGGGCGAAATAAAAAAAAAAAACGCCTGTGTGCCATGCGTTGGGTGTGCGTTGAGGAACCCCAGGTTGTCAAAATTAGTCCGGAGTCCCCCATTACGTCGTGCATCATAATCATATCGTGCTGTTCGTGGGAAAATAAATAATTGATTTTTTTTCTAAATAGTAAACAGCACTTGTACATTTATTAGCTTTCATGCGGTCGCGCAAAATTCCCAAATTAGCAGCATCTTCCCATGTTTGCCTTCATACGCCCAAAATTAAAAGAACATCGCAAGAACTCTAATGCTAAAATGTGTCGTTTCCTTATGCGCTATACGACCTACTTATAATTCTTTCAGCTACCCGCTGTCATCGGTACTTGGTCTGGTCTACAAATAAAAATTCGTGGCGAAAAGCTGTGCATGCCGGCTTGCTGCATGGTCGCCACCTCCCAGCATGCAGGAATTTTTATCATCGCTTGAACGCCGTACGCGCTTGGCTGGCTCCAGCTTCATTGACGATCGCGCCTCCTCTAAACCTTCGAAGCTCCTTCTGAGTTCCTTGGGGTCGTTTCTTCAATAATACGTTGGCAATGCTACAGACATAACCTCCACGAACACAGTTAAAGCGAGCATACAATCAACAAACATTGCCTAACGATTACCTAACGCGTTGGTTCGTGCAGATTTGGGAGCCGACTGGATTCGAAACTTTCCAAAGTAAAATTGGTGAAAAACATTCATCTGGTGATTTTGCTCCCATCGGCTAGTGACTTTAAGCTAACAGCTTGCAGCATTTCAGTTGCAGAATCGATTGGTTGAAAACGCCCGTAAACCTGATGAACATGTAATTCTCGACTTCTAGTTTTTGAGTACCGTGGGGATACAGAACCATACTGGCTTATTCAAGCAAGGCTCTAATGTCTAAGCTATTAACCGTAGTAAAGATATGATCTAGCCAAATTTATGTAGCAAAAACCCCAGCCTTATTTTGGCTGTAGAGTTCCTATTCAGATTCAGATGTATTTCAGTAGATTGCATGCAATATTTACACAATTCACGTAGAGTAGCGTCTGTATTTGACACCCAGGAAACGCGAAGATTAATTAGTTATTCTTATGTTTATTTATTTCAAAACCCTTAACGCCCAGGACGCATTACATAGGGGGGATTACTTTGGAATCAAAAGGTTCAACAAGGTTACAAATATCAAAGCAAATAACAAAATATGATAAGCAAAATAAAAATGGAGCGTTTACAAATCAAAGCAAGAGAGTACTTACAGTGTCCAGCTCACAATCAAGAAAGCGGTATAGTATATCAAATATTATTTCCATGCGCATTGACGGAATTAGGGTTGCTGAATGCCGACTTGATCCAGATGTATCAGCAATTCTGTCTTAAAGGATGAGACATCAGTAAGGGTATAAGTGTTTGTTCCGACAGATCATTCCCCTGATACAAATGGTGGATTCTGATATTCCAATGTTCTTGCGAAAATTGGTTCTACTTTCAGACAATGATCTCTGCGTGAAGAGATGTGATGCGCCGAAAGAATATTCCTAGTAGCAAAACCTGTATTGCTGTGATACATCGAGTGAAAAAATGACAAACGAGATATCCTGAGTCGTGTGTCAAGCTTATAGAGATTAAGTGTTTGCTTGAACACCGTTACGCTTTGATAAGATGAACATGTAGATGAAATGAACCTGGGGACCTTGTTCTGTGTAGAATAAAGTTGGCCTGAAAGGCCAACGCTACTTGGATGCCATGCTGTCGACGCGTATCGTAATGTTGGCCTAATTAGTGGCACTCATCTCCGTTTCGGCACTGGCAGCCGACAGACGGCGCTTTAAAAGACATAATTTTTTTACAGCATTTATTTGGTATATGCTGCGTGTGAACGTTCCCCGTTAGATCAGGCGAGAAGTGCGCATCCAGGTACTTAAATGACGGTGTTTTACGATTATGCCGTTGCTTATCAAATAGGTATACGCAGGAGTATGAGCGAGCGTAGAAAACGTCAGCAGCCTTGTTTTGTCGATGTTTATCTCCGCTTGCCACAATATGCACCACTCATGTAGGTAGATTATATGAGCCTGTAGGAGCATTGCGTCCAGCGGGTTATTTTAGTGTGGTAGCTAGCTGGGCGAGTCATAATATGTAATAATATTGAAGGTTTGTTATTTATCTGCATATCACACAGTAGTCTGCGAAGGGTCACTAGAAACTGTGTTGTTAGCTATGCCATTAATGCAAATTAAAGAGAGGAGCGGCCCTACCACTGACCTCTATGTCCCGCCTGATATTACTGCAGTAGAGCTAGAAATGTGCTCTCAAATCTTGACGTGTTGAAAGCGACTACGCCAGAATTCTTTAATCCAAAGCGCGGTATTATCGTCAGTTTGCAGCTCACGAACCTTCTTATTTATTGTTCCCAGGGGCAACCAATCAAAAGCTTTCAAGAAATCTACAAATATGAGATCAACGTAGGGTAAAACACGTAAGGAGTCATGAAGGTCAGTTACCAGATGAAATAACTCTGTTTGAAAGGACTGATTGTTGATCTGATCGTGATTGTTGATCAAGCAGTAGACTGTTTCCGTTTAGGTGGTACATGATGTGCGTGTAACTGGTAGTCCTAACAGTTTACAGCACACTGATATAAGCGAAATTGGTGCATAATTGTTGGGACACGTGATTTCGGCTGACTTGAATACCGGCATGCCGTGCTCTATCTTCCAGTTATCAGGAAAACATGGCGATTGCAAGGACTGCAGTGTTGGTGCTAATGAAGCATGCGACACGTTAGTCGCTTACTGCTGGTACCACCCGGGCTACGATAATCTGCGGCAGACTCTCGATGGCGCGTGCTACACCGTACTCGCTTATTAAAATTGATTGGCATTGATGAAGTATTATTGCGTCAACGTCGTTGGGTAACGCGCTTAGCGGGGCCTCGTGTGTAAATACTTGCGAAAAAGGTTAAATATTTCGCGTATAGCTTCAAATAATAGCACATCACCATTTTCATCCTTTCGCGCAGGTGTCTTAAATTCAGACTTGGGATTATTGCATTGCCAAAATTTTGCTGGTTTATTCTTCAGTAAATTGGCCAAAGTTGGGCTAAAATACCGGTATTTAGCTGCTATAATGGAAGCCAAAGCCTTAATCGAAGTCCCTGTATAGTTTTCGTAGTCCCGGTTTGCGTTTTTTTGCTTGGTCCTGTGGTATACTCATTACTTTCTATATATACACTTCTTTACCTCTTTAGCGAACCAAGTTGCATCGTCGCTCTTTTTAATTGTAAACTTCTGTATGAAGGCACACTCATTTTTTTTTAGTTTTTCACGAAAAAGCAACTAGATTTGACTGACTGTACGGGTGAGGTAGCTACTTTCATGGATCAGGACAAACTCCTGTAGCATACTTTTCATTCTACCATGGTCGGCTCTAGAGTAGTTCTTTTCTCGTAGCATAGTTGTCAATTTATCAAGAGTCGGAGCTGGATGAACGCTGTGCAATGCTTTACGGTCGCTTAGTTCTTATAGCACGCGAGTTTGAGAATTAACAAAGAGATTTGTCAGCAACAGGTCTAATATAATACTGTCTCGTGTCGGGTTTTTGGCAAGCTGATTAAGACGTACGTACTCAATACGTGTGGCAATCTGAAAGAGCGATTTTCTGAGGAATTGACGCACCATGAGAGAGTAAAGATTAGGACGCTGACACAAAATTCGTATCAACTTCAACTATAGTGCCGCATCTACACAGTTAACAAGTGTTGTTTTCAAGGTATTGCGTTAAATAAGGAGTGAATCGTGTAGTTTATTTTCTTCCGCCATACCAACCGTTAAATCAATGTTAACGCATTATCGTCAAGCTTACTTATAGCCCATCGCACACATTTTAGTTGTAAATAATTAAATAATAAACACACTTTTTCGTAGCATCTCAATTTCCCTAGTCTTGTTAGCTTGACCACATAGTGGTTTTACTTGCCGGCCGTGTGTCTTCGATCAATTCATCACCATACTTGGAGAGGAACAGGTTGGGACAGGCACTGCTGTGCTAGCCACTTAATAATTTTGCGGCCACGGGCATTATTTCCTGCTAGAAGCCGATTTCTGTGTGCGAGTTTCACGAGAAAGGCCCTTGATGATAAGTGTAGCACTTTTTCTGTACTTTGCATTTTTATATAGCAGCGTAATAACCGCAGTTCCCTTTCACAAACTATGCAATGCGATTTCGTGTATGCTCAAAGTGCTTGCTCGTTCTCAAAGACCCCGTGGCGGTTGGTTTTAAAGCGACACCCTCTTCGTCGCGGAGCTTCGTCGTGGCCTCGCGGACCGAAAAAATGAATCATGTGGCCGGTAGGAGATGAAACCACTATCGCACTTTCCGTCGAGGCGATCACGGTGTGCGCACGAGAACCAATGCACGCGCCAGTTGCCTCTACGACCGAGACGCGGGAGTAAATAAAACGAGCCCAATTGATGGGATCTCTTTAACCGCTAAGCTTCCCTTCACATAGATTCCAACATGTGCGCTGGATATGAATAAATTTTATGTCTAGTTTGGCAAAATATTTTCGTTGGCCACATGAACATAGAAATGGTGCCACGCTTAAGTACACAAATTAAAGATCGCATCATTATTCTTCGCCACCACTCCCTCTCACGAGGCCGATTAAGATTTCGATGCACTTCAGTCAAATACCACACAGTGTTACATTAAACTTTCGTATGTAAGTACCACTAGGTATAAAATTATCAAGACTTCTTTAATAGATAGAGATCATTAGGCACAATATTAATATTATTGGCAAAAGGAGTGGGAACAAGAAGAAGAAAACGACAGCGACGACGTGACACCCTGCGTTGAGAGGGATGAGCTATGTATTAAAGTTTGTGTGATCCCCGTTCCTAATCATGGGTGATGCTCATCCTTGAGATATCTGAAAATCCAAGATACATTTTTTCCTAGTCGCCATGCAAAGCCCTGCAGCAAAGTTAAATACAATAACTCGACTGGCATCTCTGAAGGGACCGTCAATGTGGTGACTCAAATGCCTAATGTTTTATTCTTGTATACCTGCATTTATCAGAGGATCTGGCAACGTTATCTGCAAGAATTAAAATGTGAGCACTGCCTGGGTCTCCTCAAGCAACACTGAACTCCTCCCAAGTAACTTGTGCCTGATACCATACATATATAAACAAAAAACAACACTTCCCCATCAACGAATAGCTACTATTGAGGCGCGGCCTTTTCCAGGGGTGCGCTAAATGATTATCCTTAAAGCCTCATTTCATTCTTTGTGCGAAACATTCCTGTTATAGGAAGTTCCAAAATATCACGTGCCTTCGAGGAGGGGCACGATGTTTTCCTCCCTTAAATGCCCAGCATACATTAACACATGTAGCATCCTAAAATTTTCAAGAAATAAAGCATAACTCATAAAACTGTGCGGATGCGCTGCGAGGAAAAAATAATGATGCCAATAATTCAACACATTCTGCATGTGCTTTCCTTTGGCATTGGTGGGTTAAGGTCAACGGCATCCACGTGGATGCGTCCATTGATAGGTATATAATGTAGGATTCACGTGCAAACTCAAGTAAGCACAATCCGGAACCATACAAATACAGCTTTCTTTATTGATAGATAAATGCTACACAAAAGAAAACAAAAGAAAAAAAAAACTTGCACAGACAACACAGCATCGATCTCAGCACGGGCCGCCTTTCCACGGAGCCGGGACGCGAGCCCGGAGCGCGGTTGTCAAAAAAGTTGCCCTCAATGCTGCGTTGCGAAAGCGACCGCTCAAAGGCTGCGAGCACCTTGTGGATGACACCCGAGTGAAAGCGTGACCCCTGCTGGCCGCATTGTTGCAACCTTTTGTGGATTCGCAGCAGCCGAGCCGCGGCGTGACCGGGAAGAGGCCGACGCGGGCTTTCCTTCCTGCCGCCAAGTTTTCCTGGCCGCACGAGCTGCGAGAAATCCCGCGCATGTGAGCTGCTGTTGTAGCGTTTTCTTTTTCGGACGGGTTCCGCGCACTGGCCTCATTACAGCATGTCGAGCCGTTTTTCTGCGTTGTCAGAGCAAACGCTAGTTAAGCATTTCGCGGTGGCCAAACTCGGGGAAGGCGGGACACCAGTCACTCGGCTCCCCCGAGCAAAAGAGGCCGCGAGTCGAGCGCCGTGGCTCGAAGGAATCTCAGCTCGCTCAAGACGAACGACGGTTATTCAAGCGTCGTGACTGTCACCCTGTTCCGCGGCAGACATCTCTTCTGAACATTGCGCAAGGGAACAGCTCAACGATGGGGGCCGATTGGATAACTCCAGCGCCACGTTCGCTTTATAGCGTGGCGCTTGTCTGCTAGTAACAGGCATTGGCGGAACTTCGCCATGGCGGTCCGGCTTCTTATGCGGCACTAATAGTTTCGGGCTCGACTGTCTGTATGGTCGCGGGAGCAAGAGTTGGACGACCGTGTTAGCTCACTGCGCCTGCGCGTAGGCCTTGAAAAATTGCAGCTTTGTGAGCAAGAAAATAAAAAATTGAAAGTAAATGCGCCAGCCATCGTACCACAGGACAACATAAACATTTTACGATTTTCTAAGAAGTCGCAGAAAGAAACATGCGTTACACCAATAAACCTATGACTTAAAAGTGTCCTTCCCAGCGGCACGCTCAATGAAGGAGCTTTTAGGAACCCACAATCAAAGCTTATGCAGTAACGCATGAACTGAGTGATTTCTCAAGTAGTTCGCGTCCCCACCTTGTTGCCTTATTTTGTGCCATAATGGTGAGTGGCGTGAAAGTACACAAAAAAAAAGAAAGCAAGGTGTGGGCTTCAAAATTTCCTTTACCTTATCAATATTCCATAGGAATATTCAGTGTCGGCTAAAACCAAATATAATAAAAACAGTAGTGACGACAGCAACACTACAAACTTGACACCACTCGAATAGATAAAAACAATTTATCACACCCCATCACGAAACAATGCAGGGACATCACGCAGCAATTTACGACATACGTAGCGGGTCTGTGAACCACCGGTTTTCAAATGTACGAAAGTATTTCGAGAATGAAGCGTCCTGACTTTTGCAGACGTAATATAATATTGAGGAAACCTGCCGCCGCTAAGCAGGGAATGAAGAGAAGGTTGCACTCTTTCTGTAGATTGACTTCTTTATTGCGAAAAAAGCACTAGACTAATCGCGTGAGTGCTTCCATTGAACGTGCGTGGTGGTAATAGCAATCAGAACCAAACAACCCTGTTAAAACAATGTGGCTGCAACATTGCTTATAATGCTCGACTTTCACAGCTTAGTGACTGTCATGCATGGCGTGCGCCTTGCGTGTAGCGACTATGGTTATCAGGTAGATGAACTTGGTAGGAATTATTAGACATGAAATAAAATTAAAGGTCACAAAGCTCTTTTCAGGAGATGTAAGAAGATGGGATGAACAGAAAAGAAGAGGAAAATAAAAGTTAATAAGAATCTTAGGTTGAAACTCGTATGCCGCTGCAAAGATGCCAAAACAATGGCAACAGGGCCTTACCTACTGAATCTTCATACTGAGATTAATAAAAGCTTTAGCATTCGGCATCCTTGCAGGCTTTCGCATAAGTTTCCTCCATTCTGTTTCGAATGATGCCTTTACGTCCACTGACTGCGCTTTGGAAGGCCGAATCATTGACGTACATTATTCTCTTTTCGTTTTGCAATAACAATAAAGAACCGCGAAACATCAAGCATACGAGGCGCACCAGTTTCTGCCGTCCAAGTGAGGAACATCAGTTAGAGTTGTGCTCCGCCGTGAAGCGTACTATCCCGGGGTCAAAAGCGCTCTGCTGCCGATCGCATAGACGAGCCCCGTCGACAGCGCACAAGAGGCGAATTGGCAATGGTTCACAGACACGGTTAACAGAAGGGCTCGCACACCGGCCTGCAGAGAAGCGGCTTGCCAGAAGCCGCTCCTCTCGCACGGGCTGGAGCGGGACCACGGGCGAGCACGGAGGGGCACCCGTGCCGGCGCTCACCTTCATCGTTGCTGGACGCGACGGCGGCCTCGGAGATCAGACGCGCATCGGCAGCGAAGACGCGCACATGCACAGGAGCGTGCGTATCCCGGGCTCCGCGCTGTCGGAATGTGCGACGCTCTCCGGAGCCAACTGTCGCTTTAATACCTCCGCCGGGCCAAAGGTGACAGCCCTCACCTGAGTGAGGATGCGCCCCCCACAAGACGCCGATCTAGGTCAGACAATATGGGACGAAAGTGAGCGCGGCGGGGAGGGGGGCGCTTTCTCCTCCGCGCCACCACGCTAATCACGGCTTTTGTCGCCGGCCTGACGACGCCTCTCGGAAGAACATCCATTGTGCGGCACTTTCCGTCCTTGCCAATCTCCAAGGGTCACGTGTGACGGGGCGACCGATCCCCGGCAATTAACCGTGTGCCCGCGGACAAGTCGTTCTACACGGAGCGGGTTCACCGGCCTGCTGGCGGACGAAATCGGGCTCCTTTCACACGTTTTTGCCACGCGTACGGTTCGGACAAGGCTCGCACGCGTGCAAGGAAGTGGCGGCGCGTCCCATTCGAGCTCCGGAAGAGAGACGTTCGCTCAGCTCGAAAGGAATCGTGGATCTCGAACAAATAAACGACGTGCATCGGCTCCAGTGGCAAACAGGTTGGTGACGGGACGACTTCCGACGTGAGGTGCGCTCGACACAGGCGGTGTTGCGCGTGCTCGAGCAGTTTCGGCCTTCCGGTTGTTTGATTCAGTGATTGCGGAACGTTTGCAAGTGATGAAATACGCATCTTGCATGAGACACAAAGAGTGGGCGGTATATCAGCATCGTCGACATTACAGTGGATGATCCTGTCGCCATCGAAGCGCGCGCCTTCCAAGCTTAGCATCGCCACTGCAATGGTTCTCTTGTATGTCTTGTGAAGCGGCCAAATCAATCAGTTCATTACAAAGAAAATGATATTTTTAAATGTCGCATTATCCAATGCAAACAAATTACATTTGGTCCGAGTCCCCGTGCGTCGCAGCTTTGTTGCGAGGGAAAACAACTTATCCTATGCAGGCAAAAAATATAAATAATAAACACCCACAACTAGCAAGCAATGGTCGGGCGGGCGTTCTTTGCAGTGACGGGATGACCATTTTGCGAGTTTAGCACCGCCTTCCCACAGCAGCTGTGCCGGTTGTAAAACCACCACGTGACAAGACGGGTAATATTCGAAAGGATTGCGTGATTTGGTCATAGCACCAGGGCATAGGGGGACTGCGACATAGTGTTGCCGCGTGCGAGCAATGCTCTTGATGCGGAATAATATACGCGCTCGAAGCTTTCAAGTGCTCGGTATAGTTGCGTAATGTTAAAATTCGCAATAATGAAAGCAGCGTCTTTGTTGACAAGCATCTACGTATTGGACGATCTCGCAATCAACGTTGCTCGTATACGTTGGGTATAATATCGTAACCACCGAACCTATAACACAAGCCTGGAAATGTTTCAACCGCGGGCGTGCGTAGTAATTAACAATAAAATTCCCGTGCGTAATCGGTGCGCGAACAGCAACGCCGCCGTTTGGGAAACTCTCAGGAATGTCCGGGCGCGCCAATTCGCCGGCAGCCGAACGTCTCGACCGCTGTCATATTGCTATAATTAAAGTGATTCTTGATCACTACAGCTACTCAATGCTACCATCTCCTAATTGTCATATTTAAATGACCGTTTGACTTACTTTTCACTTGATATCAATGAAGCTATACTCTGTGAAAACATGAGTACATCCAATTGAGCGCGCTACTAGTGATCACTTATAACTCGGCGTTATACAATTAGCAACGATCAGCAAAATGATATTCATTGACAGTTTGATTACTACCAATGACGACGTGCACAATTGAAAGCTGCACTGTCTCATCAAAATAAGTGTAATTCATACTAGTGACTTAAGCATATCATTCAGTCCTGAATCTCAATCCCTTAATTTATAATTGGTTGCGCAGCTTTCTGACCGGCCGTCAACAGTTCGTTTTTGCAAATAACTTTTCATCCCCTCTGTCTCCTGTACTTTCTGGGGTTCCTCAAGGTTCTGTTCTTGGCCCCCTCCTCTTTTTAATCTACATTAATGACCTTCCTAATGACATATCTTCTAACATACGCCTATTTGCGGACGACTGTGTTATTTACCGACCCATTAACAATAGCTCAGATATCCCTGCTCTGCAGCGTGACTTACAAACGGTTGAAAAATGGTGTAAGACATGGTTAATGTCATTAAATGTAAATAAAACCTCATTAATCTCTTTCAATCGTCGGCACTCTTATGTAGCACCCTCATATCTCTTAGGTAATTCAACAATATCATCTGTGACCTGTTAGAAATACTTGGGGCTTATCTTAACTCAAGATCTTTCATGGTCCTCTCACATCGCTAAAATAACTAACGAGGCTAACCGCACCTTAGGCTTCCTCCGGCGACATCTGAAATTTGCCCCTCCTCCAGTAAAAACTCTTGCCTACAAATCTGTGGTAAGGCCCAAACTTGAATACGCATGCTCAATTTGGGACCCTCATCGTACTAATCTTTCTAACATGCTTGAATCTGTCCAAAACCGCGCAGCCCGATTCATCTTCCATGACTATTCTTCATATACAAGTGTAACAGCACTAAAATCTAATGCGAATCTTCCGAGACTACAAGCGAGACGTCAAGTGTCCAGACTCATTCTATATCACAAGTTTTATCATGCCCCGATTGGTAACAGCGTCATATCGCCAACTCACCGCCATTCATCCCGGACTAATCATTCAAAGTCAGTGTACCCCCCGCATGCGCGCACATCATCCCATCTTCATTCGTTTTTTCCACGTACAGCGAGAGACTGGAATGATCTGCCTGAAGAAGCAGCGGACCACTCCAGTGTGACTGCATTCAGGACTGCCATCGAACGCATTTTTCTTTGAAGCAGCCCACCCCTCATGTGAAACCCCTCTCCAGGGGCATTTGAGGAATAAATAAATAAATAAATAAATAAATAAATAAATTCGTAGTAGGTGTAATTATGACATTTCATTTGGCATCCATGCTGTGTGAAACAGACCTGAACATAGTAAATCAGTAACTAGCCATCACTAGTGACTGAGCCATAATGATTAGTTGTATTATGGGGTTATTTGATGATTGATTGAGAGGTGATTTCAGGGATAATGATGATGCCGTGTTTAATTGAAGGCTACCGATAACGTAGTAGAAAAAGGTAAGCACAATAACTATAGAGACCAAAGACTAGTAGTGCTTAGTGGTTACCATTAAATCACTGTTTGATGTTTCCGTTGATGGCCATGGGAATATTGTGCGTGCGTTATTAACTCTCTAACGATCTCGTGGTGACATTTTTTCTCACTTCTCTAGCGAATTGCCGTCTACTGCGCCACCCTCACTAGAATTGGAGGTAGAACAATATTGTGTGGCGCTTGGAAACAATATAGCGGCAAAACTTGTAGACACAAGACTTATTGTTTTCAAGTTAAGCCAAGTTATCGGAATTCTTTGTGACAATTTCAGGCATCAGTGGCAATAACGCTACGACATAGCCCAAGTACTGTGCAAACCTCTGCCGAATGCCTACACTTCGACCCGACAAACATAAAACTTTCAAAAGGGCAGTTGGGAGCAGTATAGCAGAGGTCCTCATAAATATTGTGATGCTTTTTTCGATGTCACACATAATGGCGACTATTCAAAAGAAAACGTATATCTATATCAGAGAAATTATTCCCTTGAATATTATATCCAGGAAAAGCAGAAAAAAAAGCCATGGTTCACAGGTGACATTAATTTATTACTATACGAAAGATGCAAACTATTTCATGAATGGCTGTACCAAAAGCTGCAATATACAAAATCAGATGTCTGTTCCTTGTCTCAAAGTGTTGGCGAATGGTGACTTATGTTATGCTGCACCTGCTACGCTCTTAAAAATTGGGGGGTTTTACGTGCCAAAATCACGATCTGATTATGAGACATGCCGTAGTGGGACACTTTGGAAATTTGGCCCACCTGGGGTTCTTTCGGGAACACCCATCACGCACAAAGCTACGGGCCGTCGATGCACCTAGACTCTGCCCCAACACAGATCGCTCTCGAGATGCGGCCGCGTGCAGCAGCCACATACGCAGTTGCAGCCGGAGTAGAGCGCTACCGCTCCCTCCCTGCGGTGCCTCGAAACGTCGGGTGCCTCGTGCAAGGCGGCGCGCTGCCTCCCAGCTCTCTTTCGCACGGGCGAGATTGAGTCGCGATCGGCAGCTCCGCTCGCACGCTTTCACACGCACATGCATCGTAGGGCGCGCGGCGACGCTGCAATCGCCCTTGAACTTTATACGGAACACCAGGGCGACGGCACAAATGCGTCTGGAGTGTCCATATAATTCCTATCGCAATAAGAGTACAATTTCCCCTATGCTGTCCTTGGTGTCGTGGTTTGTCGGATCCTTATGATATGACTAATAAAGCTTGGGCGTTCGGTATGTTTTCTTGCCGTTCATTACACAGCGAGGGTCTCGAATCCCGCAGCATCGATGCCTTCAGGTTAGCGTTCGTGTGTTTTTTGAGCAGTTGCCTTCACGGAAAAAGATCACGTACTCGTGATTCCTGCGGCAGAAAGGATGTTTCACATCCGCCGCCAAAGTTTGTGAGTGGTGGCGCTTGCGAGCACTGCCAGGGTTATTTCTAGTAGTAACGCATACATACCCCAGAGAGTGGATGGGAGGATGGCGCCCCTGTAGCTCAATTGGTAAGATCGTCCAACGAGTGATCCGTGGGTTAGTGCCCCACCTACAGCCAGTTGTTCCGCCATCCAATTTAATTTCCATTGTTTTGTCATTCCTTTAATTCAAACGGTAAGTACAAGTAATTTACCCTAAGCAGTCCTTGGTGTCGTTGTTTGTTCGATTCTTATGATATGCAATCGGACAGTAAATTACGCTGTTTCACTTTGTTACTGAAGTACTAAAGCGCCAACAGACGACACAAGAAGAGGCACGGACGAGCGCTTACTAACAACTGATGATTTATTGTCCGAAACACGCAATATATACGCGAATCTGGCGGCGCAACTCACGCGTTGTCAAAAATCACACGGTAACCAGGCAAAAGGCGATAAACCTATTTAAAAGATGACGTTCGTGACAATGTGTGGACCAAGCGTCTCGCATTTTATTCGATATTCCTTCGGTAGCCACATTAGGTGCCCAAAGCAGTTGCCGGATACTCTTATTATATTATTGCGATAGCGATTACATCGAGATTCAAGGCGCATTCCTGCTGTCGTCCCCATGTTCCGTATAAATTCCATCGACGATAACATCGTGACCGCCGCATCGACACATCTATTACACGATAACATCGGCAGCGGGCCGCATGCTGCATGTGCGAGTGAAAACTAGGGGGGTGGGGGGTGGCATGGGTGAGCCGACGATGGTGGCTCATTCTTGTTTGCGCAAGGGAGAAAAGCGGGGAGGAAGCGCTGCGTTTTCTGTCGTGCGCGATACATCGGGTGGAGTGGAGGGAGGAAGGGGCGTTCCTTAGGATTCTGTGACCTGTGAATCTGTGATTGCCAACCATGTTGATTTGCCTTGTTTGATGCATTACGTAGAGTGACTTTTTCTTAGATATGAATATTTATTGGGGATTTATACTTGTATTTTAATATCTTGTTGTGAGGTTTTGTGCATACGTGCATATAACTTTGTTTCCAGTGGTCAAGCCGCATGTTCGCACTTGTACATTCCATTGTATCTTCGCATCTTTAATGTACAAGGGCGAGTCAAGCGAAAGTGAGCCAACCCACTCCGTGCAATAATGGTTCGGTTCATTATATGCGAGGCATGCGCGTAGCACACAGGCATCTCTCATTTACAAAAGTGACACGCAGGTGGGAGGATAAACATTCGTTAATGCTCTCATACACTGGGCTGAACATGGCTGCGTGACATAATGGACGCTGCGATGGTTGAACAGCGTGGTGTGGTGAGGTTTTTGATAGCTGAAAGTGTTTCCCCAAAAGAAATTAGTCGCCGTCTGGCTGCCGTGTACGTTGAACATTGCATTTTATTGGCCACTGTGAAGCGTTGGAGCAAACGGTTCAAAGAAATACGTGAAAGCTGCAAAGACGGTGCAAGACCGGGCCAAAGCCACTGTGCAATCACCCCCACACAATAGCAAAGGTTGATGATGATTAGACAAGAACGGAGGATACGCATCGATGAACTGGCAGAACGTGTGAACATCAGTCACGGTTTGGGTCACACTATAATTCATGAACATCTCGATTATCGGCTCTTATGTACGCAATGGATGCCAAAGATTTTGAACCACCGCCACAACACGGAGAGGTTCGGCGCTGCCTTGACTCATCTGATCCGGTATCACAATGAGGATGACGACTTCTTGTCTGCAGTTGTCACCGTGGACGAATCGTGGTGCCACTATTACGAGCCTGAAACACGACGGCAATAGTTACCGGGGAAACATTCGAATTCACTACCCCCAAAGAAAGCAAAAGCCGTCATTTCCGCCGGAAAGGTGCTGTTGACTACCTTTCAATCGTCAGGGGCCATTACTGATCGAATGTGCTAAACCTAGAGATACTATCAATCGTTTCCGATATTGTAAAAAGCCGAATCGGCTGCGTGCGGCAATCAAGAACAAACGACGTGGACAATTGACGAATGGGGCCATCTTGCTCAACGACGATGCCCATCCCCAGGTCGTTGATGTGGTTAACATAAAAGTGGCAAAGTTCAAGTGGGAAACGCTGCAACATCCGCCATACAGCCCAGACCTGTCGCTTTGCGACTTCCACATATTGGACAAATTGAAGAAAGAGCTCAAGGGAACCAGACTCGTGTCGTACGATGACGTGAAAGAGTCCTTTACAGACTTTTTGAAGCAGCAACCGAATGGTCTTTATCAGACGGGAAGCCCGCGACTCTTTAGTCAGCGGGACAAATGTCTAAATGCTCATGGAGACTACACTTAAATAAAGTACCCCGTTTGACATATTGGCTCACTTTCGTTTAAGTCGCCCTCATATATTTTGAAGAACTCGTGCTTTTTATATGTGCTCTCTGTAATTTTGGTGGAATTACTCACAATACATGACCGGTGATAGTTCCTCCTGCGCAGTACACTATAACAAAGGACAGTGATTGAGATTCTTTCCTGGGCGTTGCATATGTACCAAAATATAAACAAGGTCCCTGAATGACAAAGTTTCATTAAAATATTTGTCCTGAACTTGTTCATTTCACGGCCTTTACATTTTTCATATCAGTGACATGCATTGACTTGCTGGTATTGATATACAAGCATTGATATCGGTCATTTCGAGCATAATGTTTGGGAATACGAGTGTATTCTTTTATTAAAAGATACATATTTTACTTGTCTTGATAGTGCGAAGCGTTCAAAAATTTGTTTGCAGCATCTTTGGCAATGGCAACGCAGTTATTAATGTATTTGATCCCTGGATAAATTTTGTGAGGAGGAGACCGAGCTGCAAGGTGAGCCCCCCGCCCCTGAATGAAATTTCTGGCTACGCCGCTGCCTCAATGCTAATAACTCGTTTCTACTGCAAGCACTTTTCAGTTTAACTTCAACCGAATTCACGACTTACATTTGGACTTCCTCCGAACGAGCCTTTGATGTTTTTCTTTTTGTCTAACTCTACAGCCAAGTGTCTCAAACAAGCCTTTCACAAGGAAAGACCTTTGGCTGCCAGTGTGTAGAAGAAAACGAGGACAACATTATTGCATTTCACCTTCCGCTAATGCTCCTAACAGCAGTCGATAGGAAAACATTCGATGAAACGTTCATAAACTGGTAAGTAGACGCCTTCTCTTCCTGATTTTCACTCTCACCAAGAGTAGCTGCTGTAGACTGTGGTCGCTTCTTTGCTTTGGCGCACAGACGTCGCATGCCATATTTTACGCCTAATGATTTCTTTGCATATTTTAGCCGTAGGGAACGGCATGGTACAGCGAAAACATCTATTTGCTTCTTGGAGCTCAATGTTCTTGTCTTCATAGGGTATCGTTTTCTTACAATCATCAGCATAAAATGAATTATGGGGTTTCACGTACCAAAACAATGATCTGATTATAAAGCACGCCGTAGTGAGGCACTCCGGAAATTCGGATCACCTGGGGCTCTTTAACGTGTACGTAAATCTGAATACACGGGTGTTTTCGTGTTTCGCACCGATCGAAATGCTACAGCGGTGGCCAGGTTTGGATCACTCAACCTCGTGCTACAGCAGTCCGACACCACAGCCACTAAGCAACCACGGGGGGAAATTATAGTATAATGTGCGGTATTCTTGCAAAATATGCAGCACATTGCAGCTGTACTTTTACAATTAAACGTTCTTCTCTGTTGCTTACTCTTTGTTCCATTGCCGTAGCTTCCTTTCTTTCCTGTCGACAATTCCCTGTATTCTCCTTCATATTCAGTGTATTTGATGAAACGCCTAAGGGTACCCTCTTGATGTGAAGCCACATTTTAATCTTGGATTGAAGATCGAATTACCGATTCTTTTTGTTTTAACTGTAAGGCAAGGTATATGTGCGTTGGCAAAGCTCTTTTCATGGTCAGAAGCAACATCGATGCACAGAACCCGCTCTTCAAGCGTAGTGATTCTTATAGACTAATGTGCACGTGCACAGGTTGTGATAGCTGAATTAAATCATCATGGTCGTTGCAGCTTGCTACTGTATTGAAGTTAGTCCTTTCATGTGCATTTCTACCAGCACGTCATCTTTTCCGTACCGCTCCTTGAGTAGATCAGTGGTGTTCCCATGGTTGCTGTCGGTACGTAAATTTCTCATTTTCCATCAAGTCGGTTGTTTCGCGTACAGTGGTTTCAGATTGCCGCCGAAATCTTTGCCACTTCATTTTATCAGCGCCAAACATCATTATTACTAGTTTTGGTAGCTTCACTATTGCTGCTTTCTGCGGTTGCCTACTGTATCGTTACCACTTGGAATTCTGTGCAGAAGGGTTGCAATCTGAGCCTGTTGGTGCATACTTGAAGTAAAAAACCAGTAAAAAAGCACAAAGGACAAGAGGACAAGTTCACACCACAACGACTGGACTATCAACTCACCTTCGGTTCTGTTCCACCTGTTCTGTTCCACCAAAGAAAAAGCAATGCGCCTCGAACCTCTTCATGTGCTGAAATCTGTAGAAATATTTTCTTTAGATCAGCTGTTATCTACGTCATTAATGTTGGGCTGCTTTCTGACTGTTTCCCGCACTTTTTGACGAGAAAGGTACGCGTTGATGCTCTGCAGATAACGTATTACTTTTAATTTAATTCGTACTCAAGAGCTTTCGCCAACTATGAGCCAGCTGTTTCGAGTGCAACGAACTGCTCCATCAGGTCGTCCACTTCCTTTAGCGAGTCCTAAATTTCTTTATTCTGGCTCTCTATCAGCGATTTCGCTGTAGGATTCGATTCTCCTACAGGTTCTTTTCTGCATCGCTTACTATATTTGTTATTTGTGTCGTCAGCGTCTTTCTTTTCTTTGATATCACTTCTCTGTTCGTTTTGAAGAGCAGAGGAAATTGCTGCTTGCTTACTGATTCAACTGGCGAGACGTCATCCATGTCATAGTCATCCTTTGTGTTGGTGCCGCTCCTTGCTGTCGCTGTCCCGTCTCGCTGCCGTCAGTTCACGCCCTGGCCTTCTCTTCATCCATATTCTGTGGCCAGTCGATGATCCTGGTAGTCCGTGACCAGTCACAAGATGAGTAGCCGCTAACGTGGTGATGGCACCATGTCGCAGAAACGAGACGAGACAGCTGTGTTCGAGGTGAACGGAATCAAGATTCTTTTTTTTATTCCGTTTACTGCGCGCGTCTTTGGTACGCGCAGTCTTATTCCTTATCGTCTTGTCCACTCTCACGATCAGTAGATGCTGGTGCTGTTCACAAAGGTGAGCGGGCAGGAGTTGATAAGTGCTGGGATTTCACAGAGCACTGTGTCGAGTTGCTGCGAAGTCACAGAGGCTTTTCCTAAGGTAGTTCTCAACACTCCTTTCAGAGACCCTACGAGCCGCGCCCCAAAACCACCCCACCACGGCACTGAATTGGCACTGAACTTCCAGACGGCACCATGCTAAGCAGAGAAGTTTTGTTGTTCAGGCCAAAAAACATAGCCGTTGCAGTAGCTGAAGTTCCTTGTTGGCGCGCTTGAATGTAAGGCTGTTCTTTGAATAGATGACACTGCGTGTTATGAACCTGTTGAAGGCGGGTATAAACGTTATCTTCCTTTGTTGGTAGCCAGATTCAAGACCTGTTCAGCCAGACTCCAGACGCGTTCGAAATGAACAGTTATAATGACTGCGCAGGGGATCATCAAAATATATAGGTGTGAGGTGTCAGTGACCAACCACAGTCCAACTAAATCTAAGCCAACGACATCCAGCCTCTCGGCGCGTACTTGCGTAGTAACAGCTTCAAGAGGTGTTGCGTTGTATCTTCTCCATGTCGTACATAAAATTTTCCACTCATGACGCGCTGTCTCGCCTTGGAGATGCGGAATCTTGCCCTCAAATCAACTAATACATCTTGCACACCACTGTATAGAAATCTGCGGGGAGCAGCGTCGATGATGAGATAGGCCAAGTGACTTTTGGTGGTGATATGAAGAGGAATTTGGTACGTTCCGACGCGCAGAAGTGGTTGAAACGGTCTTCGGCCTCTTAATTGTCCATCACAACCTAGAAATAGTGGAAGCATGGCAATATTTGATTCAGCCCTCAATCTAGCGTGTAGAAGGTCGCTCAGTTGTGAGTGGTAGTATTTAGTTTGTTCTAGTTTGATGGAAAATTGTTCTGCAGCTTCAATTTCTGCCGTTGACAAGAGACCTTGAGGTATTACGTCACCTTCTTGCAAAAACGTAGTATCCATGCTTTAATCCTGAGGAGCATGTTCAGGTTGCTGTATTTATCAGTAGGTATTGAATCTACTTCCGAAAAGTCGTAGTTGTAACATGAACAACTGTTGTTGGTATTAAAGATTCGTGACCTGGCAGAACATTTTTGAGGAAAGCCAATTGGGTCCTTGCCCCGAGCCAGTGCTGTTTAGAACCTAGTTAGCTGTATGCTCTACTTTCTCTAGGCAGCAGATCTGTCGCTTTAGTTTCTCCTGGTTAGTATCTCTCCTATTTAGGATACGTGATTTTTCGAATTTAAGAAACTGCATTCAAAACAAATCTTTCCCTCTTTTTATGTCATCTGATTCATACCAATGATATAAAAGAGTCAGTAAAAACTGGGCTGATTCCGCAGTCATGGAATAGGCTGTCATCAATATATTTAGTCATACTGGCTGCAACTAGTGCTCCCGTTAGCACCAGCTTTGATACTGTGAACGTCTTCATATGGGAACAACTCTGGCCATAGAAAGCAAACAGATTCTGCGAATAGTTCCATCTTCTTTCTTAAAGCGGACGCAGGCAACACCACCATAGACCTGACGGCTTGCTTTGCAGAAGATGTGCAGTTAAAATTTCCTTGGCTGATCTGCTGCAGGCAAAATTAGATTAAGAAAAAATTTAACTAGCTTACGCTTCTGCAGGTTACAAGTCCAAGTGACCCATTTTCGCTCCAAATTCTCTGGAATTGGGAAATCCCACCTAACTTTCGCGATCTATAGTTGTTCAAAAATCCATTTTCCTCCTGCTACCGCACTGAGCGAAGGCAAACTTCAAGTGAATTTTAAAAAGTGTGAGTTAGTCAAGGCGAAAATTACATTCCTTGGAGGCGTTCTGGACGAATCTACAAAGAGCACAAAGGAAGAGTACATGGAACGTGTACGACAAATTAAGAAGCCAGATAACGTACACGCACTCAGGGTTTTCATAGGGCTCACCAGGCACTATAGAAACTTGATAAAGCGCTTCGCCGCACGAGCGAAGCCGTTGATGCTGCAGAAGAGCACAGATTCCGACTGATGAATGTGAAAAGGCGTACAACGATTTAGTATCAGCCTTATCGTCAGACCCCGTGTTCACGATGCCAAATTCCACCTTACGACAGGTGTTTCTAACTTCGGCGCTGGTGCCGTTCTGTCCCAGAGAAAAGCGCAAGTAGCGCAAGCACCCGATGATTTGTCTGACTTTGCTAAGTTCCTGGCCGATAAACCCCCTGGCAGCATGAAGGAAGTCATAAAAGCTTTGACGAAAATGACTGCGCAGTTTGTTAAAGCTATGCCTGATCTGTATAGTGCGATTAGGAACCAGGATACAACCATCAATACTATCAAAGCCGAATTTATCGCTGTCACAGAGTCAAGGGGACAAGTTAATGAGAGTTTGTAAGACTTCAGAACCGAAATTAAGACCTTACGTTCGGAACTTTCTGAAGTATAGAATTGTAGCCTAGAATGCCAAAGAGATAACCTCTAGCTAAGCAAGGAACTGAAAGAAACTAAGAAGCAGTTAATTGAGCTGAAACAGTATAGTAGAGAGGAAAATACTGAACCTAAGGGGAATCCCACAGACACCTGATGAAGACCTTGCCCAGACTCTCAACAATATTGCAACGTCGTTCAGCATAAAGCTCAGCAAGAACGCAGTCAATGCTGTTCATCGCGTAGAGCATCGAGGGACTGGACCACCGAACGTGTTCGTGCAGCTTCTATCTAGGTCAACACGGGACAGCGTCTTGAAGGCTGCTAAAGAACACAGGCTAAATAGGTGGACCATTGGTTTTGAGGGAAAAGAGCCGGTGTTCGTGAACGAAAAGCTCTGCACCGAAAACAAGGTGCTACTAGCAAACGCCATACAGACAAAGCGGGAGAAGAAAAACTGCAAGATTGCGTGGGTGGCTGATGGCAAAATTCAAACGGGGGAAAATAACAATTTTCGTCGGACATCGGAGGACGACCTCGACAACGTGGCATAATTAATTTTCTCGTAGCGTTAATTTAATAGAAAGTGCTACTAACCGTGTCTCATACTAAATTGCAAGATGGCAACATATGTACTCACAGAAGTATGTCAATATTCCACAGCAACATTCGCAGCCTAAGAAAAAATTTGGATCTTCGTCTCACGTTTGTAACTGAGCAGCAACAACGATTTGACGTCATCGCTGCCGCTGAAACGTGGCTAAAGAAGGGCGAAAATATTGTCAATTCTGATTACACGTTATTGCGTGATTATCTTTTCCGTGTGGGAGGCGTTACTCTCTTTGTAAAAAATGAGCATTCATTTACAATCCTTCCGTCACTTTCATGCAGCACACGTGCCATTGAATCCTGGAATGATCACTTACAGTCGGTGCATGACGTAATAGTTCTGCGGAAATCCGCGAGGTGGAGAGAAGTAATCAACAAAGGAAAAATGAGGCATCCATTTAAAAGCAGCCAAGTGGTACAGAGGAATCCAATACAGGTTCCTCGAAAGAAAAGCGTTGCAGTTGAATAAAAATTCATCCTGGTCCGGGTGTTGAACCCGGGACCACCGCCTTTCCGGGGCAGCCGCTCTACATCTGACATAACTAGGCGGCTAGCAGACGGCAGACGAAGTCGAATTTATCAACAACTCAGAAGCAAAGGCAAGAGTTTGACGTAGTAGTTCTGCTGAAACCCGCAAGGTGGAAATTCGTCCTGAAAAATTTGTCCCGGTTCGACTTTGCCTGCCGTCTGCTAGCCGCCTGGTTAGCTAAGATGGTAGAGCGGCTGCCCCGGATAGGTGGTGGTCCCGCGTTCGAGTCCCGGAAGCTTTACTTTCGTAGAACCCGTATGGGTTCCTTTTGCAGCACTTAGCTACGTTTGGGTGGCTGTTTCATATTCCATTTTTGAATTACTTATCTCCACCTTGCGACTTTCCGCAGAATTATCGCGTCAAACTCTTGCCTTTGCTTCTGAGTTGATAAATTTGACTTCGCTTGCTAGCAGCCTAGTTAGCTCAGATGGTAGAGCGGCTACCCCGGAAAGAAGTTGGTCCCGGGCTCGAGTCCCAGACCAGGATGAATTTTTCTTTAACTGAGAAGGTTTTCTTTCGAGGAACCCGTGTGGATTTCCTTTGTAGCACTTAGCTACGTTTGGGTGGATGTCTCCTTTTCCCACTATTAATTACAGTCGGTGTAGTTTATTGTCCCACGAATGCTTGCTTTGTCTCCTTTCTTGATAAACTTGAAACGATATTTATGGTTTTATAGTTTTCAAATTTAGTTATTAGTGGTCGAGTTTTCACTGAATCAAAACGACCAATTCTGTGCGCCCGGCATATGTCAGAACCCGTTATGTTAACCTTCAATGTATTAGTCAGCAGGTTTAGTATCTTATTTTCCGATTCTGATGAAGTTTCGTCTGCGGTGTCCGGGATACCATAAAAGATCAGATTATTTCTGCGAGATCGATCTTCTGCGTCATCAAGACGTGAGTGAAACGCACTCGTGTCTTTTTTGAGGCGCTCTACCGTGGCATGCAATTCTTTCATATCTTTTTGGCACTGCTCGAAAACAGAAGTTTGGGTTTCGACTTTCGCTAGTGTGTCCTTTATTTCGGACATCGCTTCTGAAACAGACTGCTGCTGTTGCTTTACTTCAGCTACTGTTTCCAATATTGTTTTTTGCGCTGATTCAATTCTCTTTGTGCGCTCATTCAAGTCCTTCATCGTTTTCAGGACTTCTGCAAGATTATCGGGGCCAGGGTTGCTTTCAACATCCCCACAAAGAAGAAGCAGCAAGGGGCAAAAAGGCAATAGGACGGCTTCGGGGCACGGAAGCACGATAGAGAATGGATCATCTGATCTGAAGCTACGACAAGGTAATTTAGGTAATTCTGGTTTTTTAACAGATTGTATATTTCTGGACTTCTCTAAAACATTTGACAAAGTGAACCATGCATTGCTTCTTCATAAATTAGGCGTTCTAAACATAGACCCCTCCGTAATTAATTGGATTGGCGCGTTTCTGACATCACGTGTTCAATTTGTAAGCACTAATGACGCTAACTCACCTTTAGCCCCAGTTGACTCCGGCGTCCCGCAAGGGTCTGTGCTCGGTCCTTTATTATTCCTAATTTATATTAATGACTTGCCCACTCCCGTTTCTTCGAACATTTGTCTTTTTGCGGATGACTGCGTCTTGTATCGTAAGATAACTAATTCTTCAGATATTCTACTAATTCAGGAGGATCTCAATAACATAAATGAGTGGTGTAGTACGTGGCGCATGGAATTAAACATTAGAAAGTGTAAGACTATGAGGATTTCTCGTACTAACGTCATCTGCCCCACCTATACGCTAAATAACATCCCACTAGAATGTGTAACGTCATATCGATACTTGGGGGTTCACATTGCCAGCAATCTATCCTGGAAAACTCACATTGATCACATAACATCTAAGGCCACTCGCACACTTGGATACTTTCGTCGAAAATTTTCTCAAGCACCATCATCACTAAAACTCTTATTGTACACAACTTACATTCGCCCACAACTAGAGTACGCGTCATCAGTATGGGACCCTGGTCATGACATCCTCATACAGTCTCTAGAGGCAATACAGAATCGATCAGCCCGTTTCATTCTCACCAACTACCAAAGAACTGCGAGTGTCACTAACATGAAAGCTCTCCTTCACCTCCCGCTGTTATCAACCCGTAGAAAACTATCTCGCATATGTCTTTTCCATAAAATATACTACCATAACACATATTTACGTTCTATCTTTGTCCAACCACCACCATACATTTCATCTCGCATAGACCACCGCCAAAAGGTAAACATTCCGCACTGCAACACCGTCGGCTTTTCATATTCATTTCTTCCCCAAACGAGCAAAGATTGGAATAACTTACCCGCATTACTTACAAGCATTATTGACACCAATAACTTTAAAAGCACACTTGAAAGCTTCATGTTATAAATTATTGTTGCGTTTGCTTGTTCTGTATAATAACTGCTTTTATGTCATTGTTTTACATTTTGGCTTGTATTTCTATATCGTATGTTCTTTCCTTTCTTTATTTGTTACGCCATGTATTTTTTGTCACGCTTACAAGTTTCTATTTACCATTCTTATTTTGTATACGATGTTTTTTGCCATGTTGTTTGCCTTCCTTCCTTATTTTGTGATTTGCCTCTGTATTTACTTACTTTGCCCCTCCCCTCTGCAATGTACAACCGTACCTTGAGGGTATCATAAATAAATAAATAAATAAATAAATAAATAAATAAACGTACTACAAAAAATATGAAACAAGTGGTTGTTTTTGTTCGCGATATGAACCTTGATAGCAGTAGTTGGGCCCATGATGACTGTGTGTACTTACTAAAATCGTATCACTTTCGTAATCTCCTCGCAATGTCATCACAATACCCACATGAATAACGACCACCAAGGCTACTTCCATGGATCATGCACTAAAAAATTCTGAGGAGAATATTATTGCTAGTATTTAGGGTGAACCTATTACAGACATGCCAATATTTGTCTCTGTCAACAATGTACAGAAAACATTATAAGCTCAGGTTTGTAACAAAAACAGACTACGTGTTTTTTAGAAATATTATTCGGAGAGCTAGTTTAGGTGATATATACCAGGACGACATTAATAGAAAATTTGAAAAGTTGATTTCGGCTTTTAAAAATGCAATTGAAAGAAGCAGTAGAAAAGTGTCGGTCTCTGGTGTACATCAGGTGTACGTGTCCCTGGATGAATAACGAAGTTCTAAAAGTGAAAAAGCAAGGATTACTGGTATGACAAATGGAACCGTCATAAAGATAATGAATTTTATTTATGTCAGTTCAAATCTGTGCATACAAAATCAGTTGTAATGATGAGAGCGAGTAAAGATGATTGCTATGCACGTCATACCGAAGAGGTGAAAGTAATGAAAAAAAGCTTAGGAAATTGTGAATAAAGCAGTTGGCCATTTTGCTCACCAAGCGTAGTTCCTGGTGTCCTTGATATCAACACGATTAAAATTTTAAGGTGGTGGTGGTGAAAAACTTTTATTGATGAGAAGGCCAAAATTAAAAACAAATTAACAAATTAAGAAGCAGCGGTGTGGGCGGCCTTCAGGCTGCCGGTTGTGGCGTCCAGGCCATGCCTAGTCGCGACGTCCTCCGCCCAGTTCACCAGCCGGAGTTGGATATCCGGCTCGGTGCTGGACAAAGCAGACTCCCACTGCTGCGGATTGCTTAGGCGCCAGGAGGCAGGGGGCAAGTGTGCCGGGCAGGAGAATAGGACGTGAGCATAATCTGCGCGGGAGCCGTCACATAAGCGGCAAGCCGGCGAGTGCGTCCCGGGGTGGAAGAGGGCAAGACGTGCGGGAGTAAGATAGGTATGGACCTGAAGGTGGCGCCATAAGTGTTGGTGGGTGGGCTTTATGGTGGGTCTGGGAAAGGGATTGGTGCGGAAGGGAGAAGGTGAGACGAGAGAGGCGATAGTGCTGCGTGATATCGCGGTACGTGAGGAGCGCGTCGCGCGTATCCATTCCCGGCGGGGACGGGCTTGCTCGGTCAGTCGAATCTCGAGCGATGGAATTGGCCGCCTCGTTACCAGGATGGGCCGCGTGAGCGGGCACCCAGATGATTTGGATGGGGCGAGAGGGAACGGTATCGGAACGCAAGATACCGATGGCCAGGCGCGCCACCCGTCCAACCGCGTAGTTGTAGACCGCAGGTTTGGAGTCGCTGAAGATGTACTTCGCGGAGGTTTGCGTGATGGCAAGGGCAATAGCTGCCTCCTCGGCCTCGACAGAGGTAGAAGTGTAGACTGAGGCAGTAAGAGTGGGTCGGAGAGAATTGTCAGTGACGGCAAGGGCATGTGCTGGGTAGCGGCGGTACCGGGCAGCATCCACGTTAGCCACGGCGGCCTGCCGTTCGTACTGACGCCAGAGCGCGGAGGCTCGCGCTGCTCTACGGGAGGGGTGGTGTTCGGGATGCATATTTTTAGGGAGGGGATTAACGGTTAGGAGGGGGAAGACATGGGAAGGGATGGGCAGGGATGTGGGAAGAGGAATAAGAGGCGAGAGATTAAGGGTGGAGAGAAGTGCGCGACCCGGGCGGGTGCGGGAGAGACGGAGGAGCTGTGCCGTGCGATGGGCCTCCGTCAGCTCCGTCAGGGAGTTGTGGACGCCCATCGACAGTAACCGAGCCGTCGATGTAGTAGTGGAAAGGGACAGGGCTGACTTATATGCGTGGCGAATGAGGCTGTTGACTTTGTCTTCCTCGGTACGAGAAAGGTAGGGATACGTAAGAGAATAAATGAAGCGGCTGAGAACAAAGGCCTGGACCAGGCGGCGGAGGTCGTGTTCGCGTATGCCGTGGTGGCGGTTTGCAATGCGGCGTATGAGGCGCACACTGTGGTGTACAGTGTTTGTGACTCGGGTGATGAGGGTGGTGTGCTTGCCATTGGACTGAAGAAAGAGTCCGAGGATGCGAAGGGTAGAGACGAGAGGAATGGGTGTGCCGTCAAGGTAGACGGTGAGTGGAGAAGGCGACAGGGGGGCCATCTGCCCAGGCCGAAGGAGCAAAAGCTCCGATTTGGTCGGGGAGCAGCTCAACCCGATGGCCCGGGCGTGAGCTGCTACCGCGTCCACACCTGCCTGTAGAGCGGTCTCTATGTCGCCAAGATTGCCGGTTGTCACCCAGAGGGTGATGTCATCGGCGTAGAAAGCATGAGACAAAGCTGGGATAGCTCGTAAAGCACGTGCCAGCGGGAAGAGGGTGATGTTGAACAGAAGAGGGGACAAGACAGAGCCTTGGGGGGTACCCTTGTTGCCAAAAGAGAAGGAAGGAGAAGAAAGTGGGCCGTATGAGATTTAGGCTGTGCGGTGGGCGAGGAACGCAGTGACGTAAGCATAGACACGGGGTCCGACATGGAGGGAGGAGAGAGCGTCCAGGATGGCGGTGTGGTGTACATTGTCGAATGCTTTAGTAAGGTCCAGCGCCAGGATAGCTCGAGTGCGTTTGTGGTGGGAGGGGTGTAGGACATCCTTGGAAAGTTGGAGCGTGACATCCTGGGTGGACAGCTGGGGACGAAAACCGAACATGGAGTCCGGATAAAAGTCATGATCATTCAGATAGGTCTGGAGGCGGACCAGGATGACATGCTCGAACAGCTTGCCGAGACAGGAGGTGAGAGAGATGGGGCGGAGGTGTTCGAGGGCAATGGGTTTGCCGGGTTTGGGGATGAATGAGACACGTGCATAGGTCCAGGAGGATGGAAGAGTGCCAGCCTGCCAATGTGTATTGAGGAGATCAGTAAGGGCTTCGAGGGAGGGGGTGTCTAGATTGCGGAGTACCGTGTTAGTGATGCGGTCCGCCCCCGGGGCCGAGGTGGTGCGGAGTGTGAGTAGCGCCGCACGAACCTCGCCCACGGAGATGTCCGCCTCAAGGTCAGGGTTTGGGGAGCCGGAGTAGGTGGGAAGCGGAGTAGGTAGGTCGGTGCAGAGGTAGTGGTCCCGGAGGGCCGCCAGGAAGTCAGTATCGGTGAGTGGGGAGGAATGAAGGAAATGGGAGATATCCTTGCGCTGGGAAGCTTTAGTGTGTGTAGGGTCTAGCAGCACCCTGAGAAGCGACCACGTGTCGCGGAGGCCCAGGTTGCCTGCCATGCGGTCGCAGGTCTGGCCCCACTGTTGTCTAACGAGAGAGGCGCAGTGCTCCTCCATGTCCAACGCGAGTCGGGCCAAACGGAGGCGCAGGCGGCGATTGTATTTCTGAGCCTGCCACCGGCGGTGGACAGCGTGATAGGCCTCCCAAAGGTGCAGCAGACGGCTGTCTGCCGTAGTGGAGTGTGGTGCTGTAGGGAGTGTGGATGTGGCAGTGTGGACGTCCGCCAAAAGAGTCTCGGTCCAGGCAGAGAGATGGGTGGTAGGAGCAGAGGAGGAAGTAGAGAGACGAGTGGAGCGAAAGTGGTCCCAGTCGACTATCTGGGTCAGACGAGTAGAGGCGCGAGCAAGGGAGGGGAGTGGGAAAGTTGTACAGAGGACGTAGTGATCGCTACCGAGGAAGACCCCTGTATTAGTCCAGGTCGGATTGGCGACATTTTTGGCGAGGGTAAGGTCCGGATTGGTGTCTCGTTGAACACTAGATCCGATCCTGGTGGGGCAAGCGAAGTCATTAAGGACCGAAAGGCACTCGTTGTGGATGAAAGTCCAGAGTGAGTGGCCTTTGCGAGTGTTCTGGGGGTAGCCCCAGCTGGTATGTGGGGCATTGAAGTCGCCAAGAACGAGCAGGGCATTGCGGCCAGCGCAGGAGAGCGCTCGGCGGAGGACGAGGAGGAGAGGAGCTGAAGGGGCTTTGGGAGGACTGTACACATTGAGAACAAAGAGGCTTGTCTCAGTGCGACGGCGAGGAAGGATTTCAAGGAGGAGATGGGCACAGTTCGAAACGTCCAACTAGTGCTGCACGGCAGCAAGGTTGCGCTGCACCAGTGTGGCAACGTTTGGGTGGACCTCAGAAGAAGGATGGAAGCAGGTGTAGTCGCGCAGTTTCACGGGGTTTAGGGGTTCCTGGAGTGCTAGGATGGAGGGGAGAGTGTCGGGAGGGATGTTCTGGAGGTGGAGCTGCAGGGTGTTCCGCTTGCTGCAGAACCCCCGACAGTTCCACTGCCAGAAATTAAGGCGCGTGGGGTGTCTGGCCATTATGGATGGCGGAGTCCCCCGACAGAGTTGGGGTAGGTGCCGGGGTGAGTGGGGCAGGGAGCGACAGGTGTGCGACGGTGGCCTCAGTCGCACTTTGGCGGGTCTCTAAGGCCGCGACCCTGGTGTCTAGGGCGGTAAGGTGGGATTCGATGGCGGCCACACGGGTGTCGATACTGGCGACGCGCTCCTCTAGTCGCGCAAAGCGGGCCATGATGCGCTTCTCAAACGCCTCCAAGAAGGAGGTTGTTTGGCGAATCACGTCACGCTCGGGCGCGACGGGGTCGGAGGAAGGTGATCGGCGTTTGAGCGGGGGACTGCGGTTTGGAGAGGAGGCGCGCGATGATGCAACCGAGGATGCATCGGCTCCACAGCTAGCGACGGCGGCTGTGGAGGTGCGGGAGCTGGGGAAGTAGGAGGAGGAGCGGGGGAGGACAGACGCACTAGCGCGGCCTGCAGCTGGCGCGACAGCTCCTGAATTTGGAGCTGCTGGGCAGCGATAGTGGCCTCGAGGGCCGCGGTTTGGGGGTCCGACGTGTGAGGCTGCGGTTGCCAGCTTACCGGTGATGTGGTGGTGGTGGTGGCGGGGGCGGTGGACGCCTCGGACCTAGGCAGAGGCGGGAAGGAGACGGAGCGGTGGCGGCTGGCAGACTGGGCACCACGGGAGACAGAGTGGCGGCGGGGACGGGAAGGCCGGGAGGTCTTGAGGATGGGCACGGTGGGTGGCGCTGGTGGGGGAGGCTGGTGCTTGGAGGTGGCCGGGGGCGATGACGGGCCGTTCCGCTCGAACCGGAGCCCGCACGAGCGCGAGCCCGTGACGTGGGCTCCCCTGCACAGGATGCAGCAGGGGACGCAGGCCGGGGGCTCGATTGGCTTGTGGGCATGGCCGCAGCGGTGACAGAGGGCGGACTTGGGCTTGGTGCAGACATCCGCTCGGTGGCCAGGAGCCCAGCAGTTCGTGCAGGCCTCGGCTCTCGGGCGGAACGGGTGGCAGCGGTAGACACCGCAGTTGAAGACGATGGTGGAGGGAAGAGTAGAAGTGCCGACGAAGGTGATGAGGATGGATTGGGAACGCCCCATCTGGCGTGCGTCAGCGATGGCGTAGGGGGTGTTCACGTTCATTGACTGGAGGTCTTGGACGATCTCGTCCTGGGTTTGGGAGTCCATTGCGTTGTGTATGATGCCGCGGAGGGCGTTGTCGGGTGCGGCCATGTAGGCACGCAGGGGGTAAGATATGGCACCCAGGCGGAGTTCTGAGACTCGGAGGTAGAGGCGAGCGCGCGGCTCAGATGGGGTGCTGACAGTAAAGTTGTACGGATTTATCCGTACACGGTCGGCGGTGCGTGCGCTGGCGTAGTCGATGGTCGCACGAGTGCAAAGGATTTGGAGCAGGGCTCCGTTAGTGGTTGTGTGGAGGTCAAGCCCTCCTGCCGGTCTGTAGACGATCTTGGAGTCCTCCGCTGGGAGGCGAGGTAGGGGAGCGTGACGACGGAGAGTGGTAGTGCAGGCAGTCTTGGATGGTGGCGAGGCAGGCGGTGGCGAGACGACGGGCTGGTGGGCCGCGGCTGCACGGTGTGCTTTCACGGCACGGACCCAGCGTGAGTCAGTTTCAAGCTCGGCAGGGCTGATGGAGGTGTCTGCGACTTGATATTCCATGTCGGCGTGTGAGCTGTATCGACGTAGGCGGCGAAATCGGGCGGCGTCGACAGCAGGCGTTGCGCGGAACGCAGCTCCCGCGTAGGCAGAGTCCGCTTCAAAAAGGTGGTCGGTGGGAAACAGCGAGAAGGCCGCTTCCCATATCTTAAAATTTTAACGCATATTTTTCTGCAATTGGCAGCAGCGGCAGCAACCAGCGCGCACGGCTCCTGAACCTCCGTGTGTTTGCCGCCTAACACGGTGGCCCGCCTCTTGTACGCCGAAGGCGGTGCCGAACCAGTGACGCCCGAGGAACACCTTGAACAATTTCAATATGTCCCGCCTGGTTCCCGGCCTCACGCAAAAACAAATGTCTGCGATATCATCGACGCCGGTGACACAGGCCGATGAGGGGCGGCTCCTTGGCAACAGCGGCAGCAACCAGAGCGCCCGTCTCCGGAATCTGTGCTCCCTGTGCTTGCAGACTGACTGGTTATTTATTTTTCTATAGCTCTTTGTTGCTACCGATGCTGCCAACTGTTGTAGACCATGCAGTCATGATGTTACGCTGCTGCGCGTGCCGACAGTTCATTGCTGACCACTGTCCGTCGGTACGCTGTTCTGAGTGTGACTTTTCGTTTCATCTTGAGAACCTGTTCTGACGTTTCGGAGGATGCGCACAAATATGAACGAGGAAGCGCATATGAATCCTGGATGTAGTTGTCATGTAAGGGTGGCAGTAAATCCCATATTGCACGCGAAGAACAGCAGTCTGACCCAGAGCTGATCACTCGGTATCTTGCAAAGCAAAGTAAGGTGGATTCCCTCCTGGCCTTGTATGGCAAGCTTGAGCCACTTGAATCGTCCGTCCAACTACTCTATGATAAACTCGACGAGTTTCAAACACGTCTTTTTGCCCAAGAAAAGTTAGCCATGGAGGTCGCGAAACGAGTCAAACAGATCGAGAATGGGGCCAGTGCACAGCTCGATCTGAATGACATAGAGTGGCGCAGCCGTCGTCTGGACATTGAAACTCACGGAGACTGATGACGAAGAGTAGATGAAGCTTAATGACATAGGTACGAAAGTGGAGCTTAAGCCACTGTGCTCTAACCATATAACAACCATATAACAGCCATATAACACAGGCTTCCAGCTAAGCCAGGCAAAACAAGGGGCGTAATTGTTCGCTTCGCAAAATCGGAAATTCGCGATGCTTGGCTTAAAAAAAGGAAGTCGCTATATGACGATAATACCGACATGTTTATCTGCGAAAATACGACTCGGTTCTCTCGTATTATTCTGGCAACTGCAAAAACTGCACAAAGGAATCCGGCTACGTGTTCGCTTGCCACGTTAATAGAAATGTACTTGTAAGAAAAAAGGCACGCGCACGAGCAGTTGTTGTCCGTGACAAGGATGATCTCGCAAATCTGAAACGATAGCGCAGTCCTCTGTTATACTATCAAGAAACGACCACTGCGTTCATGTCAAATTTCGCTCATCATAATGTGCAGCTGAGGGATGAGTACTGCATTCTCTATTTCATTTCAACTGCCAAAGTTTGTATAACACAGTTGATGAGGTTACTTTGTTTTTTATCGCATCTAAACCATGAGTTTGACCTTATTTACTTTAGTAAAGCATAATTCACATCGGGTGGTTGTTTTTTACTGCGCGCACATGAATATGTGTAAGCCTCTCGTCCATTGAAGCGTCCATTGAAACATGCTCTGCATGTTCGTTCAGATGTGCCGTACCAAATTCCACCAAATTATAATATCCTAAACGGAAATTTTCAGTATGTTATCAGTCACTCTTACAACAAAATTTTTGCTGTCGTGTACCGACCGCAATCTGGGTGTTTAAATCGATTAATGCAGTTTGCAGAAGTTGTATCTCAACAAAGGATTGAACTCAACCGTTAATGTGTTTTTGTCGGTGACTTTAATATAAATGCCTCTCAAAATGATACAATCTTCTTGCATTTCAAAGAAATTTTCGAATCATATGGCTGTTCAAACGTAATTAATTAGGCTACCCGTGTCGCCTCAAATACTGAAACTATATTGGACCTTTGTATAACAAGTTCTTCCTCTGATGAAGTTGAATTAGGTGTAATCACTTGCGATCTTACCGATTATTTACCACGTTACTATCTGATACCACCGTAAGAAAAGCGTATACTAGAAAAAACAAATCCTGGTTAGAAACTACTCGGAACAAAAGATGTTAAGGTATAAAGAACTCATTGCACGGCAGAAATGGCACATTGTCATGAAAGAAAACGATCCTAATGTTGTATACAATGTCTTCCTGAAATATTTTCGTTCTGTCTACAATGGCTCTTTTCTGCTCAAAGATCCTAAAAAACACAAGAAATGAAGAAAACCGTCGATATAGTATAGATTATTTAACAGAATCAAACACTGGCGAAATCTTTTCCAAAAATTCGTTGACAAAAGATGTGAAGGTGATCCTCGAATATATAAGAAAGTGAGGGGTATATTAAATGCTGATATTAACAAAAACAAAGTGCGAATTCTACATTAAAAAATGTCTGAAACTGTGGTAAGTTCTCGTTTTGTGTGGCAAACCGTTCGGAACATTATAGGCAGCACAAGTTCACCAGAACGTGTTTTGTAGGAAAGTGAATGTGCGAGTGACATGGAGGTCGCAAAATTGTCTAATGAACGCTGTATTGATGTGGGTGCTTCCGCTGGTGACAGCGCTAAATACCTTGCGAACATTTTGCGAAAACGCATGGACAGAATACTATATTTATGCCACACACTGATCAAAATGAGGTAACCGATGTCATATTGGGCTTAAGAAACGATTGCGCCACTGGAGCTGACGATGTTAAAGCTAGACCACTGAAAGTGCGAAAATAGTAAGTATCCCTCTATGCATTTTCTCCGCCATATTCCTTCAGCTGCAGTGTTCCCAGATGCAATGAAGCTAGGCTGTGTGGCCGTAATACATAAAGGTGGTTCTGTTAAGGACAACAACAATCACAGAGCAATCTCGTTGCTTCCTATCTTCGCGAAGATAGTGGAGAATATAATACATATAAGAGGCTTTCTGGCTTTCTGAGGATAAATAATGTAATAGTAAGCGAACAATTCGGGTTCAGAAAAAAACAAATAATCGAAAAGTGCACTTTTGGAAATAAAAGAACACATATTAGACATTATTTAAACAAAATAGTTGTACTGGGAATATTTCTTGACTTCAGCAAGGCTTTCGACGGTGTCCAAGACGATGTACTTTTAAGGAAATTGTCATGCTATGGAATACGTAAGAAAGCTTGGTCCTTGATAAAAAGCTACTTAAATTCGAAGCTCAATTCACATTTATAGAAGATGGAAACTCTGTCAGAGTATCTGTAAAATTTGGCGTACTACAAGGATAAATACTTGGACAGACATTATATTTAATCACTATAATGATATTTTAAACATAAATGAAAATTCAAAGATATTCATATCTGCAGACAATACAAATGTATTCTGCTCAGGCGCTGACGTAAGAGAAGTATTTCGAATAAGATAGGTTTAACGAATGGCTAACAGGTCTGGATTTGTGGCTTCAGTTTAATTGAGCGCAATTAAACATCAGTTAAAGCGAAATACTTACTCTTCCGGCCGCGAATAACTTACCAGACTGTAAGCTTGCATTTAAATTTTCAGAGCCTTACCATCGAACAAGCTTTATCAGTCAAAGTTTTGGGGTTATCATTTCAAGAAAACCTTTCAAACGTTGATACGCTCCGAAGTGAGCTCGGGCAAGCTGTCGGAATTTTAAATAAAATAAGATATGCCGTCTCCGGCTAAAAATGTTAATTACATTGTGTGGTTTTACGTGCCAAAACCACTTTCTGATTATGAGGCTCGCCGTAGTGCAAGACCCTGGGAATTTTGACCACTTGTGGTTCGTTACCGTGCACCTAAATCTAAGTACATGGGGCGTTTTCGCTCCCATCGAAATGCGGCCGCCGTGGCTGGGATTTGATCCCGCGACCTCGTGCACAGCAGCCGAACACCACAGCCACTGAGCAATCATGACTACTCCCGTCTCCGGTGAAAAGGCAGATATGCTGCGCGCTTATTCATTCCCGCTTGTGTTACTCGATTTTAGTACGGCCAACAACTACTAACCTAAACTGTCTTTTCCTTTTTGCAAAAGCGAGCGCTGAGTGCAATCGAAAATTTCGAACTTTCGGAAGACGCTACACATCTTTTAAATATAATAGAATACTGCTTATTGACAAATTGCATAAATACAAAGTTGCCTGACAAGTTTCGCTCCACCACGCAACAACTACTGCTTTTAAAAGAAAATATCAAGCGAAACCTGGTCCGTAGTAGCTACGAAAAAAGTTAATACCCAGGCAACCTATGGTGATAAAACTAAGTTTTATGATACAAAATCTACTAAACGAATATCCGGAAATATTTGAAACACTTGTTGCAGCTACCTCGGAGCAGCGATTCAGAAGAAAGCTCAGCGAACTTTTTTCTTAATACAAACTAAAGATAGTGCAGGACTGATTTAGTTGGCTTCTGCTTACTGTGCGAGTCCTTGCTTTCATTCTGAAAAACTGCAATCTGTCCTGCACCCGGACGACTGCTGCTTCTACATACTTGTAATTGTATCATGTACCTTTATGTACCTGTATATACCTGTATTCGTATATTTTTGATGTTCAAACATTCTTTATTGATGTGTAAATTTTACCATGTTTCAAATTGCCACATTCCATTCTGTGTTATTTTTGCCATTGCATTATGTGGTTGTGGAACCGCAGCTGCCAACGATGGCGCGGCATAGTCAAGCACGTTGGCTGTCTTTTGCCGCGCGCCCCAAGGCATTTCTGTAAGGAATATTTTAAACAAACGAATAAAGGAAGAAAGTTTAGCTGAAAAATATATGAAGCCTACCAATAAACGTCGTGTTCCATATTCAAATACCAATTCTTTTATAAAAAAGTACGACACCGACCTTGAAGAGATCAGATCTATACTACTGGAAATGTCAACAAACAAGTCGCCTGCATTAGATGGTATTACTGTAAGGCCTGTTAAAGAGAATATTGATGTTCTAGGACGAGTTTTATGCCACCTATTCAACCATTCAGTAGGGGTAGGAACGTACCAATACTGTTTACAAACACCAAATTTAGTGCCGATATACATAACTGACGATCACGCTCGCTCGTCTAAATAGAATTACGTCTAATCACTCGTATATTTAGCAATCTCTTTCAAAAACTTCATGCCAACTGTTTTCATAACTATATTGCGAAGCATACCGTGCTGTTTCATCGGCAACATGGTTTCAGGCCGAATTACTCTAGCCCCACTGCCTTTACGACCCTAACTCAAACAATAAGCACAGCGTTGAATGACAATAAGTTAGTAGCAGTTATCTTCTTAGATCTCAAAAAAGCATTCGACACCTTTGATGACAGTGTACTACTAAATAGATTGACACATGGCAGTTTTCGCGGGTGTGCATTGAAGCCACTTTCAAACTACTTTCAGGACGGTCAACAAGCAGCGCTCATGAATGCCGTCACGTCTTCTATGCGGTACATGCGCACCGGTGTTCCTCAGGAGTCGGTGCTCGGACCGTTGCTGTTTACCGTATGTGTGCATGACTTCCCACACAAATTGGAATCTTCTATGGTGTTGATGTATGCTGACAATACGTGCCTTATAGTTATTGCCAATAATCCAGATAATCTTCAGGTGAAAGCCAACGTCTAATTAAGAAATATTTGCCTTTGGCTATCAAATATTACACTAACTATCAACATAAACAGACTAATTTTGTCGCCTTCCATTTCAGGTGAAAATCTGTAAACACCAATGAAATGACGTTAGGAATAAACGAATCTGAGATCGAACTATCTTCATTTAAGTACCTTGGAGTCATTATAGATAAGTACTTACACTTGCAAATGCAGATTCAAATTATTTGCTCCAAATTAGATTCGGCATGTCATGCTCTAACTCAAGCTTGTAATTACTTTGGTACCACCGGGTTACGAATGCTTTACTTTACTCTTATTTGTCGTAAGCTATGTTATATTGCATTGTGTCTTGGAGAGGAACGTACCGGCATCAATGTTGCCGGATTCGAGACCCTCGTATGTAATAAACGAGAAGAGAGGGGGTTAACCGAGGGGCCCGATTTTTATTAGTCATATCATGAGAAGCCAACAAACACTGACACCAAGGACAACATAGGGGAAATTACTTGTGCTTAATAAATGGAATGAAGAAACGATAAATTAATGGAAATTAAAGTGGATGAAAAAACAACTTGCCGCAGGTGGGAACCGAACCCACAACCTTCGCTTTCGCCGCCAAGGTCTGTGAGTGGTGGCGCTGGCTAACACTCCCAGGGTTCTACCAGTACACATAAATACTCATGAAAGTGGATGGGGAAACAGCGCCGCGGTAGCTCAATTGGTAGAGCATCGCACGCGAAATGCGAAGGTTGTGGGTTCGGTTCCCACCTGCGGCAAGTTGTTTTTTCATCCACTTTAATTTCCATTAATTTATCGTTTCTTCATTCCATTCATTCCATTCCATCACTTTCTTATATATTTGAGGATCACCTTCACATCTTGTGTCAACGAATTTTTGGAAAAGATTTCGCCAGTGTTTGATTCTGTTAAATAATCTATACGAAATTGACGGTTTTCTTCATTTCTTGTGTTTTTTAGGATCTTTGAGCAGAAAAGAGCCATTGTAGACAGAAGTAAAATATTTCAGGAAGACATTGTATACAGCATTAGGATCGTTTTCTTTCATGACAACGTCCCATTTCTGCCGTGCAATGAGTTCTTTATACCTTAACATCTTTTGTTCCGAGTAGTTTCTAACCAGGATTTGTTTTTTCTAGTATACGCTTTTCTTACGGTGGTATCAGACAGTAACGTGGTAAATAATCGGTAAGATCGCAAGTGATTACACCTAATTCAACTTCACCAGAGGAAGAACTTGTTATACAAAGGCCCAATATAGTTTCAGTATTTGAGGCGACACGGGTAGCCTCATTAATTACGTTTGAACTGCCATATGATTAGAAAATGTCTTTGAAATGCAAGAAGATTGTATCATTTTGAGAGGCATTTATATTAAAGTCACCGACAAAAACACATTAACGGTTGAGTTCAATCCTATTTTGAGATACACCTTCTGCAAACTGCATGAATTGATTTACACACCCAGATGGCGGTCGGTACACGACAGCTAAAATTTTGTTGCAAGAGTGAATGATAACATACTCGAAATTGCCGTTAGGATATTATAATTGGGTGGAATTTGTTACGGCACATCTGAACGAACATGCATAGTATGTTTGAATGGACGCTTCAATGGACGAGAGCCTTACACACATTCATGTGCCCGCAGTAAAAAACAACCACCCGATGTGAACCATGCCTCACTAAAGTAAATAAGGTCAAACTCATGGTTTAGATCCGATAAAAACAAAGTAACCTCATCAAATGTGTTATACAAACTTTGGCAGTTGAAATGAAATAGAGAATGCAGTACTCATCCCTCAGCTGCATATTATGATGAGCGAAATTTGACATGAATACTTTCTTGATAGTATACAGAGGACTGCGCTATCATTTCAGATTTGCGAGATCATCCTTGTCACGGACAACAACTGCTCGTGCGCGGGCCTTTTAACGCGACAGCGTTAAGGAGCTCGTGTCGCAGAAAAGCCGGTGTCGTCGCCGTCGGCGTCAGCGGCGTTGGCCATGAGCGATAAATCCCAGAAGACACTTCATAAATAAAAAACATCTTGCAAGATGGGCTGGTGGGAATCGAACCAGGGTCTCCGGAGTGCGAGGCGGAGACGCTAGCACTCAGCCACGAGTTCGTTCCTTCAAAAAGGGATAAAATCGCCTCTAGTGAATGCGGCGTTGCTTTAGAAACGTGCCGTAGAAAGTTATACTGCGGTGTATATCGGTAATTATGACCGTGTAACTTACAGAAGTCGCAGTTTCACGAGTAGCGAAGTACGTTTCCGCTACATTTCTTCTGCGCTCTGCGCACACGCAGAGCCATCTTGCGGCAAACGCAGAAGACCCCCTCCTCGCAATGTACGGCGCTGCCCCGACACGTGGCGCGCCACTCGCCCCATGATCGCGTCCGCCTTCATGGCCCGTCGGGGCCCGGCTATCTGTGCCGATCGCGACGTTTGGCTGGCGTAGCGCGTTTGAGTAGGTGGTGCGAACGGGGTGCGATAACGCTATCGCGTTCCACTCTTGAAGTCGAAGCTTAAGCGTCTTCCAATTTTTTTTTCTTACAAGTACATTTCTATTAATGTGGCAAGCGAACACGTAGCCGGATACCTTTGTGCAGTTTTTGCAGTTGGCAGAAGAGTAGGAAAAAAATTAAATTGTGGGGGTTTACGTGCCAAAACCACTTTCTGATTATGAGGCACGCCGTAGTGGAGGACTCCGGAAATTTCGACCGCCTGGGGTTCTTTAACGTGCACCTAAATCTAAGTACACGGGCGTTTTCAAATTTTGCCCCCATCGGAATGCAGCCGCCATGGCCGGGATTCGATCCCGCGACCTCGTGCTCAGCAGCCTAACACCATAGCCACTGAGCAACCACGGCGGGTAGAAGAGTACGAGAGAACCGAGTCGTATTTTCGCAGATAAACATATCGGTATTATCGTCATGTAGCGCCTTCCTTTTTTTAAGCCAAGCATCACGAATTTCCGATTTTGCAAAGCGAACAATTACGCCCCTTGTTTTGCCTGGCTTAGCAGGAAGCCTGTGTTATATGGCTGTTATATGGTTAGAGCACAGTGGCTTAAGCTCCACTTTCGTACCTATGTCATTAAGCTTCATCTACTCTTCGTCATCAGTCTCCGTGAGTTTCAATGTTCAGACGACGGCTGCGCCACTCTATGTCATTCAGATCGAGCTGTGCACTGGCCCCATTCTCGATCTGTTTGACTCGCTTCGCGACTTCCATGGCTAACTTTTCTTGGGCAAAAACAGGTGTAAGACGTGTGTACTTATGCGTGTACCTAACTGAACAGAATCATGGTAAAATTTGCGACGAAATGTCAGAAGAAAAATATTTTTTATTTCATTAAAGAGATATGGTTACATGAGAAACTGCACATTCTAAATGTAAAAAGGAAGATAAGGAGTAAAACCATAACAATACAAAACAATAAGCCCCGAATAATGGCACAGGCTTGTTCATATAAGTTTTAAGCAAGGAAAGTTTGTTTAAATAACGTCACTACAAACTATCACATGCTTTCATTCGAAAAGCACTGCATCTCTCATCATAAAGTACGAAAATAACCCACCTCATGAGAACGAACAAGTCTGAGTGTGTCTATGTGACCAAAACATGACTAGTAATAACTAGTGAGCACTGCACAAATGTTGAACATGAAAACTAGTAATAGCGAAGGCATATAGGTCGCTCAGCTGAAGTAACTGCTAGATATTGCAAATGTCACAAAAACAGCATAAAAAGTGGGCAGGACAGAGTAGTGACTGTTAGTTATAGTTGCAATATACACACTAAATTTAGACATACAGTCAAAACTAAACTGCCGGAAACTCATGTCTCTGCAAGAGAGACCACTGAGGAACAAAAGGTATACCTTTTATCAATCAATCTCATAGATTACTGGGTCTAATTATACTTTAGACACATGACCTCTTGTGTGTCACAAACGCTCTGTTCCCAATACCTACTCATGATAACCAGCCTTGGTGAAAGAATGACTTGCACTAATGTTTTGAAGAAACACCGGTAAAAATGCTGCTTGTTCTCAACTTTCTCTTGTGACAGCACACTTGTGTGCAATATGAACACAGTTGTCAATAGGGCTCAAACACCATGTTTTGGCTGCACAGGTACCGTCTACCGAACACCTGGTTCAAGATAGCTTGCATCTCAGACTGTGCGGCCACACTGATTGCACAGCATTTTTTGTTCATCTTGCCAGTTGACAAAGCTTCAGCAGCTGATATCCCCTGCGACTGCTTGTAAAGTACCATAAGGTCAGGCAGCAAACACAGATACCACATAGCAAAACTGTCAGAGTGCACTGTGTGAGTCAAGGTGTGTAATTTGTGCTTTAGTTAGGCAGCACTGCCACAGTCACAACTGTTCACTGCAGGTCCTAGAGCTTCAGACAGATCCACACAATAAATTAGGGCAGTTCCTTCAGTGCGGCGGCAGATGCTCAATTGCAAGCTTTCTAGAATCATGCATTAACAACAGACAGTGCCAATACAGCCCGTAGCCCATTTTTCAAGCACTCCAGACAAGTACACCGATTACATTGTACACAGATCATCTGGTGTCCATTTAGCTATAAAGGCAAGGTAGCCCCTAGAACACATTTTGTGACAGGCATGCTGGACAATTTGTCCCCTGAAATGCAAATGCCATTTCGTATTTCAATGCTAAATGCTTTCAAGATCTATATGAATGTTGAATACATGGTAATAGCATGAAGACGATAAAAAACGCCATCAGCCATCAACTGTGTGGCAAATCTGGGTGCAAAATATTCTCTTATCAAATATACCTGTAGACATTGCAGCCAATGGGCTCCCAAGATGTATGAGACATTAGTCATTGCAGAGCTGTAAGCTGTCAGCATGATTTCATATGGAGCGACTAGTAATGAATGACTGTACTTTTAAGCGCAAGTGAATATGCGCTTATCGTATACAAAGCTCTTTCTTACTCGGACATGACAATTCTAAGATGATTATGTTCTTGAGGCTTCTCTCCCACTTGCAGTCTTTTGAAACGTGTATACTGTAGTCATGAAAACAAAAATGCTACAACTGGCGTGTGGTAAGTTTTACGTCTTATTTCCTAGCAGCTCATTGAAACGAGCCACAACGACAAATTCAAATACTGTTACCTCATCAGACATTCAAATTTCTTAAACACTAACATAAACAGATAGGCATTAGAGTGAGCATCACTTAAATGCATTAAACGCTTGTGTAAAAGTTATTGCCCCACTGTGTGCCAGGTAAAAATGTTAGAAACATAAAAAATGTTCAGATTCTACGGCCAACCGTGAAAAGTAAACATAAAAATTAGGCATTCCTAAACGGGTTCAGAAGGTTTACAACTGGCAGCCTTGGTGATAGACACGCTGATAGATGAGCAGCCATTCCACTGAGACGAGAATGTTGAGGGCTTCGCGTGGAAGTCTTTGCGAGACACTGAAGAGTAGTTCTTGGTCCACATGAAGGAGTTTGCTTGCATACACAACCTCTGGGCCACCATACTGAATGCATTGTGTTACCGGTACTTTTTCTCCGTGCATTGTGGTAAAAAAGCATGGTTAAGTTTAGGTGACATTTAAACATTTCATGAAATTGTTCTAATACGTAAAATTTTTGTACTGTGTGTCATTCATTATGAGGATTCATAACCGCAACATATTTCATATATAAGCGGGTAGAATTATCAGCTTGGTCAGTTTGTACAAGCTTGTTTGAGGCGAGAAATCGAGTTTGACCAAGACAACCTCAATACTTTTTATTGAAAAAGGAACACTTCAGGTGACATGCAGTCTTGTAAGTGGGAAGTGCACGGTTCAAGAAAAAAAAATAAAACTGACACACCAATCCCCCAAAAATGAAAGATAAGCACCTGGTACTGCAAAACGATAATTGATAGGTTTTAATAGCACAATGGCATCTTTGGCCAAAGAGCGCCAAATCTATACTGCAAAAGATCAACTTAGCGCATCTTTACAAAACAAATATATCAAGATGACTCATGCCACTCTGCACTAAAGTTGCTTTACTCTAACATGAAGTCATTTTGATGCATGCACACGTACATACACACGCTATACCCAAGTGTAACAGCTGCAGAATTGAAATTGGGTAGCAACGAAGTGACAACCTTTAACCCCTGATCCCGAGCTGTACTAGTGACTGGAGGTAGTACAAATATCACCAATGATGAGTCACACTCGTTCTGCCCGATGTTATGCTGCTCTGACTGTCAAAGATGAGTTACGGTCGGCATTGAGAGAAAGCTGCCCTGAAGACCAGATTTAATTTTGTGTAATTCTAGCCAGGAACCAATGAAGTAATATATTTTTACAATGAGAACACAGAAATAGTGAATATATAAAAAAAATTGGAAAATTTGGTACATTCTTCCGTAATTACCTTGGGGGTTAAAGGATAAAGTGGCCATTCAGAAACTAGAGCAACTTTTGACATATTTGCTACCAGTAAATGCTAGAAATATGTTGGCATTCTGTAGTTCTGTCCAACAATAGAAAAGGGATTCTTAATAACTAAAGAAATACATGGAAAGATACCCTGAAGCATATTTTTTTAATGTAATGCAGAATGACTCAACTTCTGTTACTATATAATCTAAACTCGATTGACCTGCACTTCTGAACTAGTTCAGGAGGTGCTGCATTTCACTACTCATTCCACCAATTCAACATGGCAGCAACTGCACGTTGTGATTCGTTTCACTTAGTGCAGGCTTTGTACAGGGCGAGTTTACAGCATTCCCTGCACTTGGCAGAAAGGTAGTGCATGTTTATGCAGCAGGTGTGAGGCCGCTTCAGCGCGAGCCAGGTGCAGAAATAACCGAAGTGCCTGGCATGCTGTTCTGGAGTAATAAACTAACTTTTGCTGTACCATAAATCTTACTGGTCATTAATTCTAGGTTTTAGTGCAGTCACTTGCTTAGTAGGCAATTGAGGTATTTTGCATAAACATTTCAAAGCCAAATGTGATGAAAGTTCACTCTGGTAAATTGGTTATGATCGAGTAGCCTAGACTACTGAAGCAATCTCAGCAATCTCTCGAAGGCTAGTGAAGTAATTTTCTTATTAGCAGCCTTTAAACAGCATTCCAGCATATGACACATGCACTTCAGATATGCAGATAAGATTTCCTTGACTCAGCGAGAAGCGATGCTTCATATGCCACGAGACTACATCAATCGAAGGAGCATTGGTTCTCTCTAAAAACGATGCGAACGCTGATGATCCGGATGTTTTTCAGGGGCAACAGTTATGCCTGAAATCATGTTAGATTAAAGTTTTTTTTAAACACATGATCAGACCATGTTAGATGTGCTTCTTAAACTCCTCCTATTTATTAGACTAATCATATCTCTGCACACAAAGGCTACTATAGAGGTCCCTTGCTATGTCATCATTTAACCAAAAACTTCACTTCATACACATGCTGTGATAAGATTTCTTTGAGACCAGATGCTGTACAAGGTGAATTCATTATCTTTAATATGAAGCTCCTGTTCTTCCAAACGAGAAGAAAGGCAACTGTGGGTCCCAATTTTTTTTAATCACAGCTGGAAGAAGCGAGAGAAGGCACGTGGAAACTTATTTGTAATTTTCTAGCGAAATGTAGAAATGATAAGGGGAAATGAAAATGGTAAAAAAACCAGCCATGGGTGCAGAACCAACCTAGAACCTGTGCATTAGGCATGCGATGCACTAACCACTCTGCTGCCAAGGCAGCATTCAATCGTCCACAATGTTCCCACAGATTGTCGACGCTGGTACGCGGCCATAGTACCACAGTGGTTAGTATATCACATGCGTAATGTGAACGTTATGGGTTCGTTCCCCACCCACAGGTATATGTCCTTTCATCCACTTTCACTTCCCTTGAAATTATCATTTCTATACTTCATATAAAGAAACTTAAAACATGTTCCTGTATGCTCTTCTTGGCCTCATCTGCTAGCTTCTTCCAGTTCTGTTACTTTCAACACAAACACATATTCTCGCCTGGTAAGTAAACAGCTTTTGCATGATGCTGGAATGCAAAATAAAAGATTATTGCAGGGCCATATTACCTAGAGAGCCTTACATTGCCCAGGCAAGGGGTATGAATGTCAATCTAAAAAAAAAAGCAATTCCCACTCGACAGCACTGCTTTGTGCAACAGGGTTTAAAGAAAACAACTTGTTCAGAAATAAAGTCATCAAACAACAAGAAAATATGAAAACTATATGAAAATTTGTGCAGATGCATGTTGAAAATTTAGCACAGCAACAGGTGAAGACATAAGGAAGGAAGTGCGAGGATGGTTTATTTTGAGAACACGAGGCAATATACTTCACGGATGCACATGAGCTCACATGTGCCGAAAATTTTTTGTCGTACCTAAACTACGAACAGGCCTAGAACACACTCATACAAGGTGTCGAGTATGTAAATCTCATTGTGCCCTTAAGTCAAAGAAACATGGCTCTTTCTCATGATTCGCTACACATGGCTGGCTCACACAACTTAGCCGCTTCTATATATGCCTTGTAAGTACCAGGTGACCTGCGTGACTTGTGCAAGCTTTAAATATGTACAAGTGCCACGTAGCTGGACAAAACCAAGGTAATTTTATTAGCCATCGTTTTGAGAAAGTCAAACAAATTTTTGCATTTCGCCGAATTAGGTAATTAGTTATTAATGATTATTTAACTGCTCAAATATGTTCAAAGCAAAAGTGTCAGTGAGAAAATTGTAGAGAATACCGCGAAATTCTCAATCCAGCTTTCTACTGCTCAATAGGTGCAATACAAATGTTTTTTTTTTTTTCAAGCTTGAAAGAAGCCCGTGAATACATGCAAGTGCTGCGCAACAAACCGCTCCTGCACCTGAACACCATTTGGCTCTTCTTTCACGCTTGAAAAAGACTTTTAGGAAGAATATTTTAGAAATTGACTATTTATTATTCACCATGTTTTAGGAACGGAGGAAGCCTAAAAGCAGTGAAGAAGAAACTAGGAATAGGAAAGAATCAGATGTGTGCGTTAAGAGACAAAGCCGGCACTATCATTACTAATATGAATGAGATAGTTCAAGTAGCTGAGGAGTTCTATAGAGATTTATACAGTACCAGTAGCACCCACGACGATAATGTGAGTGATAATAGTCTAAGAAATTTGAAATCGCACAAGTAACGCCGGAAGAAGTAAAGAACGCCTTGAGGGTTGTGCAAAGGGAAGGCAGCTGGTGAGGATCAGGTAACAGCAGATTTGTTGAAGGATGGTGGGCATATTGTTCTAGACAAACTGGGCACCCTGTATACACAATGCCTCATGACCTCGAGCGTACCGGAATCTTGGAAGAACGCCAACATAATCCTAATCCACAAGAAAGGGGACGCCAAAGACATGGAAAATTATAGACCGATCAGCTTACTGTCCGTTGCCTACAATGTATTTACTAAGGTAATCGCAAATAGAACTAGGAACGCCTTAGACTTCTGTCAACCAAAGGACCAGGCAGGATTCCGTAAAGGCTACTCAACAATATACCATATTCACACTATCAACGTGCTGAATATAACCAACCCTTATATATAGCTTTCATTGATTACGAAAAAGCGTTTGATTCGGTCGAAACCTCAGCAGTCATGGAGGCACTACAGAAACCGGGTGTAGACGAGCCATATGTAAAAATACTGAAAGATATCTATAGCGGCTCCACAGCCACCATTGTCCTCCATAAAGAAAGCAACAAAATCCCAATAAAGAAAGGCTTCAGGCAGGGAGATACGATCTCTCCAATCCTATTCACAGCGTGTTTGCAGGAGGTATTCAGATACCTGGAGTGGGAAGAATTGGGGATCAGAATTAATGGAGAATACCTTAGTAACTTGAGATTCGCTGATGATATTGCCTTGTTTAGTAACTTAGGGGACCAATTGCAATGCATGCTCACTGACCTAGAGAGGAAAAGCAAAAGGGTGGGTCTAAAAATTAATCTGCAGAAAACTAAAGTAATGTTTAACAGTCTCGGAAGAGAACAGCAGTTTACGATAGGTAGCGAGGCACTGGAAGTGGCAAGGGAATACCTCTACTTAGGGCACGTATTGACCAGGGATCCGGATCATGAGACTGAAATAATCAGAAGAATAAGAATGGGCTGGGGTGCGTTTGGCAGGAATTCTCAGATCATCAACAGCAGGTTGCCATTATCCCTCAAGAGAAAAGTTTATAACAGCACCAGTACTCACGTACGGGGCAGAAACCTGGAGGCTTACGAAAAGGGTTCTAGTTAAATTGAGGACGACGCAACGAGTTATGGAAAGAAGAATGATGGGTGTAACGATAAGGGATAAGAAAAGAGCAGATTGGGTGAGTGAACAAACGCGAGTCAATGACATCTTAGCTGAAATCAAAAAAAAAAAAAGAAATGGGGATGGGCAGGACATGTAATGAGGAGGGAAGATAACCGATGGTCATTAAGGGTTACGGACTGGATTCCAAGGGAAGGGAAGCGTAGCAGGGGGCGGCAGAAAGTTAGGTGGGCGGATGAGATTAAGAAGTTTGCAGGGACAACATGGCCACAATTAGTACATGACCTGGGTAGTTGGAAAAGCATGGGAGAGGCCTTTGCCTTGCACTGGGCGTAACCAGGCTGATGATGAAGATGTTTTAGGCAAAATGCATGAAATAGTGACTGCCACCTCCATTTTTCGGCGACGTGAATTGACTCCACTTTCATGTACAAATCCTGCTATACATGGTGCGCATTTTAATCTGCTTGTTTAACTTTGTGTGGTTTTGACTCATTTAAGCTTCGCACCCTAATAATGGAGTCGACATCCTAAAAAGAAATTGGTACATAAACGGTGGCTGTCAGTACTCCATACTCCTTAACGTAGTGCAAAGTGTTTGTGAGCCTAGTTGGTAGTTCTGAGCAATATTTCTCATCCTGACGTGGTGTTATAGCCCAGTTACTATGGTGCCATGCTGCTCAGTCATGGTGGTCACAGCTTCAATGTAGGCCATGGCAGCTGCCCTCCAACGGGGGTAAAATGCAAGAACCCTTATGCACTTAGATTTAGGTGCACAATAAAGAAGGCCAGGTGGCCAAAACTTCAGGGTGTTACTTTGGCATGTAAAACCCCAGAATTTAATTTTAAAATCTAAAGGCACTTTATTGGGAGCAGGGCATCGTCTTGAGCTTTCACTGCACTGCCATGACACCAAGAAGCTCTGAGTAAAAAAAAACAATTTCTTAGACAATGTCCATATCTTGCAAACATTTACAAACACTTCGCTGCACGCACCTCTGCTGCTGTTATATTTAGTTCCGTTGTCAAGGCAGGCTAGGATGCTAGAACATCTTTCAAACCAGTTTCTTTTTGTTTTTTTATTGCCCAAAATTTTTGTTTATTTTGCATCTCTATGTATGCGTGCATCCATTTCTGCAGAAAGTGCACTCCTCTTTATTTAATTGTGCATGCAAAAAGGGTTCAGAAGGACTGCTTTCTGAAGATCTGTATAACAAGCAAAAAAAAATTCTATGTAGGCTGCACATAGAGAAACGATTTTTTTTGTAAATATGTTATTTAGTTATTCAAAAAAAAACGACAGCAGTTAGTATTCTGTTCCATAGTGAAAATTGCCCCTACCTGCTCTGCTTCATTTTCTGATGTTGATGGTCCATTCGGGGGCACTCAACTGACAGGCTGCACTTTGGCCATGTCGGGTGTGCTGTCACCAGGCCCAAGGTCGATCGATATCCTCACCAAAAGTCGAGTCCAAACTCTATAAAAGAAACATCTCATTATTTTGCTATCAGTTTTGTCATCTTGTGTGTTTCACACACGGCCGTCAGTGAAATAATCCGTCGCTTGGATACTGAAAAAAATTCTAGCATTTTCTGGCAGCCAAGCTGAATACACCATAAAGGGAGAAGATTAAAGAGCAAATACAGTTGTCACATTAGAGTGATCAAGTACGGCAGAAATGGAAATAAATCAGTGATACTGTGTACGTTGGCTTTGAATGCAAGAAACGTAAAAACCTAACTTGCAGCCACGTCACTTTGAATTTCCCGCGTTTTCTACACCTCACAACAAGTTTGGCATCGTCCGGTACTCGGGATAGCAATCGTTTAAATATAGGATGAACGAGTGTCGGCATAAATTAACAGGATACTTAAACAGGCAATATTTCAGCATAAAACGACTCACGTAGCGAAGCTACTGTCAAATACCCGATGGTGCATCTGCCAGGGGCGGTGCGGTTTGGGCGAACAATTCAAAAAGGAATGCGAGTTCCACTTGTCTCACGGCTACTAAACTAAGTTAGAATTTGAGTTACCTACTATACTATACTGGATATTTACGCTCCAAATGAAATGATGGAAATTTTGTTACGTCACATTGCATTCGTAGGGAAGCGAGGAAATTTCTTTTATTGTATTCGGCCCAGGCGGCATGTAGCGGCTACCACTGTCATGCAACAAAAGCACGAAAGTGGTACTCGCGGCACGGAAAACAAACATACAGTCCCAACGTTATGCCCCTTGAAGTTTGCACTAAGCACCATCAAGCGAGTTACTTTTCTAGTCTTCATAACGCCATGAACACGACCGAACATCGAGCGAAACAACTCTCTACTCTGAAAAATTATTCTCGCTTCCATTTACATACCTATGGCTGCCACAAGCATAAGTCAATGGGCTAGCTGCCCATAAGCCGCACGTTAGAATGACAGCGACATATTACGGCAACCTACAAGAACTTCCACGCTGACTTAGCAGCCGCAGTGTGCGCGAAGTGACGCAGTTCTCGTTTGCCGCTCGAAATTCACACCATGATGATGGGCTCTGCATCTTTCACATGAAATACTGTACGCTTTGCTCCGCAGCTCAATAGGAGGGCGAAACGCATTTGCACGTACACTCGCCCACAAAATATTGCTATAGAGTAACATAGTAAACGTAAAGAGTGGACACTCCCATAGGCGCCTGCGGCCGACTTTGGCTCTCAGCGCACCTAGCGGAATCGGCGAAACGCACCAGCCTCAAAGATAGTCGCGCACGCTGCCGAATCTCGGAGATTTCAGTTTCGTTTCTTGTATATTTTTTTGTGACCTATACCTTTGGTTAAATCGCGTGATTTCTCGCAAGCGCTTGTGCCGCTGTTTATATGTTGTGACAACGAAAGCGCAATGGTGTTTCACTCATGTTAGTTTCATTTAAATTCATATTTGCAGTTTCAAGATGTAACTTAGCGCAACAATCATGCCAACTGTTGAGGAAGTAGAACTTTATCGCTTATGATATTGTACGTCTAGTAACTCACGCCAAAAGGTGTATCGTAAATAAATCTGCCGTGTTCCTTAAATATAAATGAACTTGCTGCGCAGTCATGAACACGAAAATAGCAGACAATTTATTCCAGCAAGATTGTGAGAGGCAGGTACATGAAAACGGGAAGAAAAAGCGAGATGCAAGCAATACGGGGTCACACGGCGCACTTTTAAACGCGATCAAGCACTATCCAATTTGAATTTCTCAGTCACGATTGGTTCTTTTGCGGAAGCTGCGCGATGGCGCCAATATCAGTCACGAATTTCAATCCGGATCGGACTTGTTCGCCATCGAAAGTGGTCGTGTAACACCGGTATAATGGAGAATAGTTGGAAATTCATGGCGTGATGGCAATAACTTTGCACAAGCAAAACGCATAAAAGACGTGTTGCAACTATCCAGATAATGAAAAAGAAACTGCAAATACACGACAGCAATTTATTTGCTCAAAATGGGATTGCTTTAGAAGGAAAAAAAATGTGACGTTTTTTCTTGTACGTCTGGGAAGGAGGGTGAATTAGGGCAGCAAAATTATGTGAATGGTAGCGTGCCGAATAACATGGCTGCAAAAATAATTGAGCACGTACCAACACTTTCATCTCGAATGCACAAGCCAGTGTGTCCATCATTAAACAGCTGCAATTAAGCACATTGTCTTGGGGTTCTTCACCTGCTGTCTTCAAACCCTTGCAATCGTCTTCGGATACTTAGAATTTTGCCCTTGAGTATGCGTGATGTCCTTTGGCTGTGCAGTGTATTTTTAGGAAATGGTCGAGATTCCAGCAATACGTAGAATGACAGACAGAAGGTAAGCAATACTGGAGGCTTCAACGCTATTAAATGTAGACGCTACGTTCCTTCGTATAAGCAATATTGGAGCCTGCAAAGCTTTATAAAGGAGATGCTGCGTTCCTTCATGCAATGCGTATTTTTTTTGGTTAAGTAAGCAATGTTATAAAGGCTAAGAAACAAGGAAGTTTCTACAGTAACGACTCTATACACAATTAAAACATGAAAACGCGTATTTTCAGCCCAATGCAGAACAGCTAACAACGCTCGAGCGCACATAGCCTGCTACATAGAGTGAGATAGAGCGCATTATTGCAATACTGCAAATATTGCACGTGTACCGCTTTAGAAATAGCTACATTTCTTTCGCAGAAGTAGAGCACCATACTTTTTCAGCAGTCGCCGCGCGTATCATAAAGCTCTCTGCCCCGAACGGCGTGTTCATAGGCCACATTTCTTAACGAACCATTTTATTTTATTTTCTACCTTCGTCATTGTATCGAACGTGCATCGCAGCTCGGACGCTGCCGCATCGCTGTTATCGCTAGCATCACCGCTCATTGCTGTGCATAAAAAAACAACACGAAATGAAAGTCAGCGTAGCAAATGAGCAGCAGCTGTTCATGGCTGCAAGGCCGCCGTCACTCGTTCTTGCGGCTAACAGTGACATAACGAAATGCGAAGAGAATAAGCCGTTAACAACGCGCAAAAGAACTTGCTGTGGTCTTACCATGAAACGGTGACGAAGCAGACGCTGGCAGAAGAACCCAACAACGATGCTCAGGTGCATTTTAGAGGAATAGCCTGACCAGGCTTCGCACATGTTGGGTCGTGTCCAGTGGTCGTGCCGCCTGTCAAGCTGCTAGCCGCAGCCGCAGCCACAGCCGCATTTTTCTTGATAGGCTCTGCCACCTAGCGGAATCGGCGAAGCTCCATAGCTCGGCCACGAAACGGCTCCATAGAGTTAGTAGAACAACTATAGAGGAAAAGCTGGGCCGGAAAAGTGGGAACCTCTAGGGCGCCGCCCTGTTGCTACTGGTCAATGTGGCCAGCGCAATTACTATTGAAAGAGCTGAAAACAAGTACAGGTCACCTTATGCTTTGTTATCTAAAAACGCATACCTGATGGCTTTATGAAGGTGGTGCGTTAATATTAAGTTCACAGAAAGCGATCGCTAAGTCCATGACTTATGTAAATAACGATGTACGCATTCATGCAATAAAGGATGACGCGAATTTCGGTTTCGAATCTGTTTTTTTCGATGCGTAGTAGTTTCGTACAGTTTAGGTTTGACATGCGATCGCGCGTCGACATCGGACGCTATGGCACACTCGTGCCTTATGTGCCACCGAAGCCCCGAAGTGCTCTGGCATATACCTTCACACGTAAGTAAACGAATGTATCTCCTTGTTGAGAATATCACGCGAGTAGGCAGCTCTTGTGGTGCATCACAATCGTTTGAGAAGCGTCACAGTAGAGCATTTTTCTACATGCGGAGCGGTGTATTTATTTGCAGGTTTCCCTTCAGTAGGAAATTGCTGGACAGGCGGACCAGCGCACCGGAATTGTACTGGCGAAGCCACAAGCAACTCAAAGAATCTGTTTAATTGTTAAACTTTGAACAATCACGCTTTTACAAAGGCCACAGCAGAAAACAGCCTGATGCCGAGCATTTCTGTGCCACGAAGTAATCAAGAGGCGAGTGCCTAATGCGGACGAAATCGAGTGCATGGAGACTTATAACGACAGAAAGCTGAGCTAGTTGGTAAGGATTCATTATGCAAAACAGAGGTGAGGCGTGCAGACGGGACACAAGAGTAGAGAAGTGGGCGGCGCTCGTGTTGTTTGCTTGTAAATACTCTACTCTTGAGTCCTGTCTGCACGCCTCACCTCCGTTTGGCATAACGAGTGCATCAACCCACATATTAATAGCGTAGGCGTTTTATTAACTGTGCAATATTTTCAACACTTCCTTGCATGCCATTTCATGTGGAATATCTTTTCTGGTCACAAATTTGTGCAGCGAATCTATTTGCATGATCGACTCCGGGCCTGTGGGACCGTTCACTTGCACTTGATGCTGAGTCTTTAACATGTATCCATAAACTGCAGATATGCATATCAGATCCCTGCGAGTATTTTCAAAATTCAATTATTTTAGACAACAGGCACATATGCAATACTGACATAATCTCAAATACCACTAAGCAGCTGGGACACATTTTTGTTGACCATACTCTCAGGTAAAATAAGTAGATCATGTGGACAGCTCCAGCTCATTTTCCTTAAATCAGTGTGTACAAGGGGTATGCAAAAATAATTTTTTTCTCGCACACCGATTATTTTGCTATATAAGCAAGAGAACCTTCCACATTAGTGTAATGTATCATGTACATCACACTAATATGTGCTCTAATTTACCAAGTGAGATTAGTTACTTTTATGGCTCATTCAGCCATATCACACTGCAAGCTGCATTCATCAATCTTCAATTGGATTTTGCAAATGCTTTGTGAAACATGTTTCCCTTTTATGCAGATATGCAATGGCAAGCCTTTCCGTGTGTTCCAAAGGTAAAATTTAAGCTCTAAATTAAAGAAGAAATTTTTAGTCAGAAACAAGCAAAAATGGTGAATGCAGAGTATCAGAAGCCCAAGGTACAGAAATTATGAGAAGTGTCGAGTTATTTTAAGGAAAGAGTCGTATTTGAAAATGCGAGACTCTTTAGTGGAGGTCAAGCAAGTCAATACAGGTAGAATACTCTGCAAAATTTTGCGAGTGAGGGGATGTCAAACAATGGGTCAGGAAATGCGTTGTTTTTCTGCAAAACAAAAGCTGATTGCCATTACATAAGTCACTTCAGCATCATGAGACTGCTGCTTGATCAATTCAGAAATAAACCAAAACACAAGACATGCAAAAATAAAGAAACAATATAATGATGCTCTCTCCACATTGGGATAAATAAAAACAAGCACATCACATCTAATGTGGACATATCAGACACCTTGTGAAACACTAAAGGAAAAAGTTCAGTTTCGAGCTATGGCACTTGCCGCATAGATGTGGGGGGGCCTTGCACTAATAGTGATAGTTACCACTGCATTTAGAAATAGAACGCATTCATGCAGACAAGGATGATTCTTTGTATTTTTGGCTACCACTTCAAGTGCCTCCACCAAGTGTTACAATGCTGCACGCAGCCATACTAAGGATCTCGCAGCAACACCTGGAGGTAAAAAGCAGAAGCAGTCAAAGTGCTGGTGTGTACTGGACACTATGTTTGAAAACATTAGGCAAGAAGAGTGCAAGACGCAGACATAACAACTGCATTTATTTCCATAATTCGCCAATTGAATGGCCTTTTCTTTTTGCTTTGACAATGCCTACACCTAGCTACAGCAGCTCCCTCATACAGACTCCACAAGCCAAGAGGCCGTGGAGGCAAATGCAGGTAAGAGGCAAGAAGCAATAGCACTGGTATCGACATTCATCGAATTTCTTTCTTTTTCTTTTGTTTAGGCAGCCAGCACACCCCGAACAGCCACCTTGACTGCGGGCGTGTCACCCTAGTCGCCAAGGAAACATTTGAGGGAAAGCGACAGGCAATGTGAACAGCCACTTCTCCATGTAAACGATACTCTTTCTCTCGGATGACTCCTACGCCTCGCCACGCCAGCACACTTGTGCACAAAGATGCTGCGGAGGCACGTGCATCTCAGAGGCAAGAAGCAGTGGCACTGGTGTCGACATTCACCCCCTTTCTTTTTCTTACACTGAGGCAGCCAGTACACCTCGAACAGCCACCTTGACTGCGGGTGTGTCAGTAGATTCCTGTTGTACATATGCTCATAATAAACATCAGTAAACTTGAACTTGATAATAAACTTGAAGGCAAATGGGACATTTATGCATTGTTTTTTTGAACATTTATTGGACACATACAATATATGTTATACTTTGCAGTGCTACAGAGCGTATTTTGAAGCTTCCCCCTATATTTTGCACCTTTAATTACATATGTGTTGTGTGGCCCTCAATGCAGTTCATGTAGCAGCTGCTTTGTCTGTGTATCGCACATTGGCTTAAGCTCGTGACATCCACATACTTCTCTCACATATACAAAATAAAGTTCTATGTAGTCCTCAGTGTTACAAGAAAAAATGAAAGTAAACAATCCGATCGTGGAATTGTGTTTAGTACAGTGATTCCTATGGCAGTTACTGACAAGCTGACAACTTGAACTGGTCAATCCGTCCATAGCCTCCTCTATTTTTCAAAAATAAAGGAGGCTATGATCCGTCATGGCAAGGAATTGTATTTATACATAAAAAAAAGGGGGAGGGGTATAGGATTAGGGCGGTACGAAATATGTACCAACACCGTCCTCTAGACCCATTCCGTTAAGGTACCGTAACAAAGCGTATTATGCATAACGTTCATACAACCAACTCTGATATTACTATACACGCCAGGCGACGCGAGCTACATTTGCCATGACGCATTCGCGACTGCACCGGATGCCCTCCATATTATTCTCGTTAATCGTGCTCACTGCACCGAGGCAAAAGAAAGATCACGGGCGCAGGTGGCTTTAAAGTATCTCGATTTTGCGAGGCACTGCTGCGCATGCCAGGGGAGCTGTCCGTGCGAACTCCCTGGCACACACCTGCCGCGGCGGCCCCAACCTACGTACCGTACTGCTTCGAGCTTTGATCCCCCCACTGTCCCTTGGGTGCCCTGGAGTTCCCGCGCCGCCTGCTTTATTATAATCCCAGGTGCTCTCCTGAGACTTCCGTTTGTCGGTTACATGTGCCCTACAGCTGGATCAGTACTTATAATAAAGAAACCCGATCTACCGTCGCGACGATAGATCGCGAAAGCGGCTTTTGCAACATACCGCGCCCGTGCGAAGAGAATTACGGAACGCCAACAAAGAATCTGACCACAGCTTCGAGCTCGTAACCTCGTCGAGTAACACTCCTGCAACAGGCGTGACCGCTGAAAACCGCATATAGCCGGAAACTTCAACAGGATCATCCCTCGGTTGCATAACTGCCACATGTACGGCCAACATGGACCACACCTACACCGTCCCGCAACATAGAATAAAGAACCAACTTATAAAGCCCAAACACACGGCTGCACGCACACATCACGACACTACAAGCAAGACGCCATGCTGCTACGCTGCTACGGTTGCCGGATTAAAACTGACTACTGTCACCAAGTCTAGCAAGCGTCTCAGGAGCTGGCAACCTCGGCGCGTAGCAACATGGCGGCGCTCTTGCGGTTCCCGATTTCAATGCATGGGCCCTATGGGTAGCTTGTCCTCTAGAGTCAGTATAGTAACTCTATGAACGGCTCGAGTGTCCGCTCTTGTCGTTTACTATGTTACTCTATGATATTGCTGGGTGCGCGAGTGCGTGTCGAAACGACCCTCCTCCCCTGCTAGCGGGGAACCCCTGGTGTCGAGACCTACGCCTGCACGCATGCGCGTCCCTGCGAGACTACAAGCGTGCACGTTTCCGCGGTTCCTCCTTGCACGCTGGCGATATCCGAATGCAGCCGCGAGGTGCCCCTCTTGCGATTGGCGCTGTGGTGGCTTCGACGGGCAAAACTTCGTTTATACAACGGAAATCAAGAGTTCATTTTCGTCTTGCCAGTCTCCGTCTATAGAGCGCCTTTTATGCCACGCTCTTCTGCGGGAGAACGCCCCGTTCTTAAAAAGAAAGAAACAACGAAGATTGGCAACGAAAAGGTGCAGCGCAGAAAAAAAATGACTTGTGTTCGCCACCGGGCAATATGCGTCAGCGCTCGTGACTCGACAAAGAGCGGCCGCAGCGGCGCGCAGACTCAGGCTTCTAAACACGTTTAACATTGCTGTGCCCGTCGAAGCCGCCACAGCGCCAATCGCAAGAGGAGAAGATCGCGGTTACATTCGGATATCGCTGGGGGGGGGGCATAGAGTTTAACATTAGTATGCCTAGAGGGAAATCTGGCGCTGCGATCGTTGAACCATCATGGGATTTATGGGAAGTTCAGGACTCGGATTGGCATTCTGCTGACTGGTGAACTAGTCTACAAGAATTTTTTTGCCAGTTTTGGTTTCGCTCAAAGCGCAATTGCTATAACCTGCAGTGGCACAGTGCAACGCAAAGCTCTCTGCCTTTGTTCTGTTCCTCAATATGGCGATAGCGCGCTGGGCCAGCGACTGGGACGATGTCGCGGTGTGGTGTCTAAGCCCTGACGAGAAAGCGAAGGCATCGTAAATGTTGAAAGAACATGTTTTGACCGTTTGGACCTTGGCTTGTTAAGTGTGTTAGGTTGGCGCTGTAGCGTTACGTGCTTTATGAAACATCAGAATAGGAAAAAGAAGGCACTACTGATACAAGACATATACAGTTGTACTTCTAGTGGCTTGACAATCAAATTTTATTGAGGGCTTCATTGTGCATTGCTCGTTTATGTGCTCATTGAAATGCGTGTTTTAGGACTTTGAGAACAAAAACTTACTTGTGGTAGGAAAGGTTGCTGCTTCCTGGCTGTAGTCTAGTGTCACAAAATGGGTAAGTGCAAAGCCACGCCATAGCGCTTCGGAAGCGGTACGTCAATATGAAATATGATGAAGCATACTCATAGGAGGCCACTATCGTCCTAGCAGATGTGCTTAAATGTACTTAAAGACGTTCAGCAATCGTGACAGCCGATGCAGCCTTTCGAAAGAGCGAGAGAGTTAGCAAGTGCCTGTCCTCTGCGAGAAAAGTCTCGCGTTTGCAGCGAGCAGGCGTCGTAGCAGACAACACTTATAGCATTCCGCTCAAGGGCGCAACGCTTTCTCACAATACATTTTTATTACCATAAATACTTTATGAGTATTTCTATATAAGTACATGCACGGTTGTTATTGCTGTTGCAAAAATAAATAATTATTCTCTGGCGTTAAATCGGAACAGAATCCCACAAGAATGCATACCCTGGTGCAGCGTTGCCATCTGGTGAAATTGGCCACCAGATTTCGGAAATCTGGTGAAAATGTAGAGCTCCTGGTGGCCAGGCCAACAGTCTGCTACACCAGACAAAATCTGGGGATATCTGGGGAAAACCACTCTACCGAAATTACCGTCTACCCGCGCTGCTCATCCAAACATTTAACACTAGGTAGCGCCTGCGGCCGGCACGATTCTAAGGCCCATATTTGTATTTGTTTATTCCTCATGAAATCCCTGTGTTGTTGTGCTACTGCTAGGGTACTCTGAACTATATAAAGCTTACTGTAGCTAAGGTTTGTGCTAGCGTGTGATGCTAGCTCTAGGTTTCAACGCACGTATAGTTATAAGTCGTTTCAATAGACGGCACCGGCTGTTCTAGTGGAGGTAAGAATTTACCGTGGGAAGCACGGGAAGAGCAACGCCGGGCCACCGGCAATGCGTCAAGTGGCCAGCCAACACACGTGCTGATGCTCCGCTCGTTTCCCTGTCACAAAAACCTGTTGCGCAGGCCGTCTTCGACGGGAAACTTCCTGAGGATTCTGCAACATTCTGGGCTAGAATTTTCAAGTTTAAAAATGCCATGGGGGAAAAGCCCTACCAGGAACTTGCATTGTATGCACTGGCATGTCTTTCTTGCCCAGTGTCGAATGCAGTGGTGGAGCGTGTCTTCAGTCAGGTCACGTGTGTTAAGACGAAGTACAGGAACAAAATGTCGCTGAAAACTTTGGATTCAATTGTACGAATTCGCACAATGTTGACCTTCAGAGAGGGGTGTTGCGTGAAGTTCACTATCACAGACGATATGCTACGCAGGTTTCGTTCAGGCATCTACGATGCTCCAAGGGATGATTAAAGGCTTCTCATCGTGATTTTATATAAATAATAAGATGAGTGCTTGACGAATGTTAATTATTCGTCATTTTTGTGCATATTAAGGCAATTTTATTTTCTGGTGAAATCTGGGGAAATTTTAGCGAGTTTCTGGTGTCGTGCCGACTTTCCAATCTGGCAACGCTGCATTGGTGTGTCCTGGTGTTAAACCATAGTAGACCATGCTTCCATCTCAAAGTCATACAAAGTTTATGTAGCGTGTTGTACATTATATAGCATACCGCAGAAATAAAAATTGATTTTACGCGATAATATTTGCATATAGCTTTGTTTACTGCGCTGCGAGCAAACGCCACTAGTCTGAAGATCGAAGTCAATCCGAAGCCTGTACTTCCCATCATTCCCATGTAGCTTGAGGCAACGCTCCTGAGAGCCCCCGTAGACACTAGCGCCACATTTCCTTCTAGGGTATTTATTTAGAAACTCCATGCTGGCGCGTAAGGAGGAAGCGCGAAAAGATGCACGCTTGCAATCTCGGAGGGACGCGCATGAGTGCAGGCGTTGGTCTCGACACCAGGGGTTCGCTGCTAGCGGAGGAGGAGGGTCGTTTCGCCACGCGCTCGCGCACGCCGCAATATTTTGTGGGCGAGTGTACCTGAAATCTCCATGCCGAAAACCGGACGACGCTTCCGAGAACCGGGCACACCACCATTGCACCCGTACGGCCGCTTCACTTCCACGTGAGGCACTTCTATGAAACATTTCACATGTGACATGTCTCACACCGATTGTGCGAACACGAGATAATGACGCAGGTCGCATGCGCCCACGTGCAGCCGTGCATCCACCGATGAGCTGCGTGCGCGGACTTGCTGAAAAACAAAACGATAGGCGCGAAAAGATGGCGGCTCTCGTAGCGGAGACGAATCTAGGGTGGTCTAGCCACCCTAACGAAGCAGCGGTGTAGCGGAAACGCGCAAATGCATGTTGTGCCGTTATGCCGGCCAACGTTCTTAGAAATACTTCAGTTTCAGAGTTCCGCTCGGGAGATGGCCGAAGTGGTGGTCACGCGAACTAGCGGCGCTGCGATCTCGTCTTTCGTCACTTTTTGTTTCGTTTCTGATAGAAGTTGCTCCATTTCTGGTAGATTTCCGGTTTCCATTTTGAGGAGTTATTTTACAGTTTTTAATTTTGAGCCTCTTTGTGAAAATTTGTCATATCTGAGTTAGGTTGTGTAAATGCGTTTCTGGTAATGAACTTGAAACTTGACTTCTGCTTTCACTTCTGGTTTCATGTTGGTTGCGCTGCATCGTCTGTCGTTATCCTTCTCCGTTTTGTAGGTGTTGTGTGATATGTCGTGATTTTCTCTCTTGAAAAGCTTCTTGAAGAAGCGTTTCCCTGTCTCATGACAGCAAGAAGTTCCCTATGCCGTACTGTTTTGCCCCCAGCTGCACCAGTGGCCTGAGACGATGCCGCTTGTCACCATTTTTTCGCACCGCCGCAAGACGCTGGAGAGGTTAAAAACAGGGAACGCATGCTTCACCGAAAAGACAGGCGCCTCACAAACAAATCAAAAGTGTCTGAACGCCACTTTGAGGACGACGACATCTTGAAATACTACAAGCATGTTGTGGGTAACAAAGAAATATTAATTCCTCGCGGGAAATGGATGTTTGTTCCCGGCGCACTTCCTCGGCTCTTTCCTGGGCTGCCTGAGCACATCTCAAAGCCAAAAAATGTGAAGCGAAAGCCACGTCCACAAAAAGAACGAGCCCAAGTGCCGGAAAGTACATCGGGCGAAGCTTGTAGTGACAGCGCTTCAACTTCAAACCTGCTGTTAGGCTTGGAAGAAGGAACTTCAGAAATATGCTCTACGCAGTTTGTGCTCAACGAGCTCACGAACGTGACACTGCCTTTGCGCTCTGGATGTTCGAAATTGTTGAGGACGACGCAACAGAGAAGCGATGTGGAGTATTTTATATGAGGCAACTGGTAGCCGGGCATCTGCGAGTAATGAAAACTCTTGTGCTTGAAAAGGATGGTACTTGCTGCATAAACGGCTACAGCAAAATTCACAAGAGGCTATTTCGAGCTGCGACTAGCATTGCAAGTGTGGAAAGAATCCTGAGAGAAGCAGACAGCTTGGACATATGTGCGGGCGTGAAAGCAGGCCACCGTGACACGGCGACATCAGGTAATATGCACCACAAGCAGTGCAATGTACTTACAAAGCAACTAGTCAGCGCGCGTTGTCTCCGTCTACAGAGGAAACTTCGTCTGAGCATTAAGGCTCCGAGCGCAACGCTCAAACGGTATCAGAAACTACGCAATGTGAAGAAGAGGCTGCTTAGGGCGGCTGCTGCGCATCATAAGCAAAAGAAGGAAATTTTGGCTCTGAAGAAAAGGCTTTCTGAAATGCCCGATAACACAATCGAGGAAGTGCTGGCCGAACTTCCGCCTTTACAGCGACTTGCATTTATGACATCGTTTAAACAGTTGAAAGCAAAGTCTCCGTGTGGCGCGCGGTACAATGCGGACTGGCTTCTGAATTGGTTAATGCTGAGGATAGTGAGCCCTCGAGCATATAAGCTTCTATCTGACATGAACATGCTGCCCTTGCCCTCCCTGAGCCGTCCCACACAAAATCTGAAAGGAATACCATGCAAGTATGGTTTCAATCCTCTCTGTATGAAAGCTATTGAAAAACAGCTGGGCAACAGAGCAGATGGGAAGAAATTCGGCACACTGATTTTGGATGAAATTAAGTTACGCCACGCATACGATTTCAACAAGTCAATCTTCAAACTTGATTGTTTTGTGGACTACGGTGGTATTTCAAATGAAGGAACTGACCAACTTGCAGATCATGCGCTCGTGCTGATGTTCCTACCACTTCTGGAGAGCTGGGTGAAACCGATTTACGCCTTTGCCACGAAAGGTGCTGCGGCTGGCAAGATTTTAGCAGAGCTGGTGCTGCAAGCAGCAATGGAATTGCACAGACATGGTGCTATGGTGATCGCCGTAGTCAGTGACGGGGCTGGGAACAATCGCTCGATGTGGCAGCAGATGGGAATCAGCGGCAGCGTAACCTCACCTTCTCACAAGATTCCACATCCATGCCTGCTTGAGGGCGCGTACCTTTATTTCCTGTGTGATGTGCCACATGCCCTAAAGTGTGTAAGCAACCATTTGCTCAAGCACAAATATGGACTGGATAGCTAGCATAGTTTATTTCATATATAACCTGTGCTGATTGACGTACATAACTTTTTTTCAGGCTGGAGATTACCGCATAAACTTTGTCCACCATCAGCTCCTTTATGATTGCAAAAGAAAGCGTCATCTCAAAGTCGTCTCCAAGCTCTCAGCAGCGCACGTGAGCCCCACAAACTTGCAGAGAATGAACGTGCGACTCGCTGCACAGGTGAGCTATTAAAAATAGTAATGTGCCAAAATATAGAAGGTGGCTCTTTGTTGCTTTGTAAGTTTTTTCAACTACAACTGTTACAATTTGTTTGCCTTCCACAGCTGTTCAGCCGTAGTACTGCTATTGGATTGCAGTTATACAGAGCAGAAAGCGTTGAAGGCCTCCAAGACTCGGAGGGAACAGAAGCGTTTACAACGACAATGAATGACGTCTTTGATGCACTCAACACAAAATATCCTGCAGAAGGAATACGGAAGTGCTCACCAAAGATTGAGGTACGCTTTAAGCCAGTGTACATGCGTCCAACTCAGTGTAATAACGTTTTAATGGAAGCCCTACGCTTTAGTGCAAACTATAAATTAATTTATTTGCGCAAATAATTAAGAAGTTTCTCGACCTGCTCAACATCACGGAACACAACTACCACCACCGAAACATGCTTGTGTTTGCTTCGCGACAGACAACCGAAGCTTTGCGTGTTATGCTAATGTCGGTACTCCACATAATTGATGAGCTCCACGAAGCTGGTGTCTCCTACATACTGACAGTGAAGCTCAACCAAGATCCCCTAGAGGTAATGCGGAAATGCTTGTTGAAAATGTGGAGAGCTGTTCAATTTCTAGAGCATGCACAAACCGCAAACGCAAAGTTTGTTTTATCGTGATTACTTTTATTACTGCACGCTATAGGACCATTAAATTAAAAAGTCCGTAGGCAAAATCACTCACAGAATGCTTTCTTTATTCATTTCAGAAATTTTTCGGTGTTGTCCATTCATTTCATGCCGACGACGACCACCCATCCGTAGTTCAATTCAGCCAGATTTATAGATTGTTGTCTTTGTTCACACCTGTGAAAAATGCAGTGAGAGGAAATTGCTCTGGTGCTCCCGATGGTGTTCTGGTGTCTCTTCATGACAGCCTGGGGAAAAGGCGAAGGCTGTTGCTGATCTGAAAGTTGCAGTTGAAGCAAAGCTATAAAAGAAGCTCTGTGGGATGAGTCTTTCAGTAGGCCACTGTTGCGTACTCCAGGGTAGCGTATCGTACTGCTGCTGAGAAGTAGCGACGCCTGCCTATTGGAGCTCGACCGACGTTACTGTTGGGTAGCGTGGCGTTGTCGGTGGGCTGCAGGCATCCGGTAGACCATGGCGACCAAACAAGGGCGAGGCGATTTTCTAGTGCGAGACTTGCACGGTTTATTCAAAGGTAGATGGAATAAAATGAGAAGAGCATGAAGTGTTCAAAAGTACATTTCGGAGCCCCTTAAATAGCCTCTCTATAATCGTGGGCGGGATCTTGCTTCCGTCGACGTCACGTGACTGGCACAGAAAGAGGGCCCCGCCTCCTCTGGTTATACCGAGCTTGCTGAAAGGATGAGGTCGTCCCGCCTCCTGGAATTGTAGACGCCTGTCCGCCTCTAAGTTCTCCTCTAGGTCCAATTCGAGAAAAGGGTCTCTCTAAATTCGCACACCCACACACACATACACAGACAAAAGAGGCCTGTACACTGCGGGGCTTCCGGCAGACACTCGGAACGGTCATGGCGAATTAGAAAGTCACGCTTCATTTCGACGAGGTCTGGTGGAAGAAGCTCGGGTGAGAGAAAGTTCTTTCTGCAGGTGGAGCGGGACGCCAACAATAGGTCACGCCTCATTTCGACGAGGCAGGGTGAGATGGTCGGTTGAAATTCCTTTCAACACGTGGTGTTAGACGCCAACCCTAATACCACATGGATGACTTGGGCGACCACGGGTACCAGAAAGCAGTAACAAAAGAAATGGTTGTCTACTACCTGGCTGGTGTTGCATATGGGTCGCAAGCCCCAAGGGTAGCGTTGGCCTGGCGGCCTGGGGCACAGCTGGAAGCATCCGAAGGTCCTGGCAGAGGATGAGTCGACTGCTAACAGAACAACGTGTTTATTCTAGCATCGCAAAAGAGCGGCCGGTCAGGTCGACCGAAGTGGAGAGACGGGAGAGCACGTTACTCGACGGAAGAAATCGGAGCCTCCCTCGGCGTCCGTGGGCTGCTGCTTTTATACTCTCGGAGTCGAGGGCAAGAAGGAACGGCTCGGGATGAGGCGCACGTGACGGCGCCGCGCGGACACGTTGAGACTAGAAGGTGACGCATCCGCCGGGCCGGCGCCGGTCAGACCTCCTCGCTTCACAGTTGGGGAGCTCCTCTCCCCGGCTGCCGCGCTTTGACAAGCGTGGGCACCAACATGCACACACACACACACACGCACACACGAAGACACGTGGCATTGAAACATGCCTGGACGCGCATGGCAGGAGGCGTTGCGGCAGCGCTGAACGGGCCAAAATGTCCGCCGCTTTCAACGAAGCCCCGGCGTCCATTGCATCCGCGCCGGCTATACCGCGCGTCGTAGGTGAAACGTAACAGACCGCCCCGCCGGGAGAAGGAGATCCCGATGGTCAGGGGACTGCATCCGCTGTCCGGAGGGATGTCGCTCGATGATGCTCGTAACCGAAGTCGGTCGTCCCTCGGCGTTTCTTGAGCGCAGCGCACAGAGAAGGCCTCGTTCTCACGTTCAGGTTCACACAGGACACTGCAAAGTAACTTCGGGAGAGTTGCCATTTTTGTTCTCGTTCCCAGCAAGCGTTAGAACTACGCCGAAACTCAACCGCTCAGTCAGAAAGCACGACACAACCCTCACTAAGCCATGCCAGGCTCTTTCCCCTTTTATACTACTGCCTAGTTCCTTACAGTAGTCTAGCAGCACTCAGAACGCGTCCACAAGTTTGAAAATTGCACTAGAAAGCACGTCATGAGTTTGAAACACTAAACAAAAGCAATATGTTAAAAATCCTGCCTCAGGAAGAAGAACATCAGTAACAAATAACTTTGAGGCTGATTCCTACGTTAGGGGACTCGACTTAAGCCATCGGCGTTACCGTTGAGACTCCCCTTTTTGTAACGCACCTCAAAGGAATATTGTTGCAAAGCGAGGCTCCAGCGCAGGAGGCGGCCATTTTTGGAAGAGATGGTCTGCAGCCATTGGAGAGGGCAGTGATCCGTCTCGAAGCATGCGAAGCGGAGACCGCAGCGAGCGACCGTACACTAGCTCAGCTGGCGAAAACCCCGTAGCCGCATGCGGCGCGCTCCTTAATGCAAACATCACCCCAGGCAGACACAGCTCCCAGTCAGTTTGTTGTTCAAAACACAATGCTCTCAACACGCGCTTCATGACGGAGTGGAGCTTCTCAACGGAATTCGACTGTGGGTGGTACACTGAGCTGTGTAACAGCTTTACCCCGCACCTTTCGAGAAAGGCTGTCGTCAAAGCGCTAGCAAACACTGTGCCCTGATCTGACTGGATTTCCGCAGGAAAACCAACTCGCGCAAATATGGACAGTAGTGCATTGACTATCTCAACTGAGCTGAGTTCTTTAAGCGGCACTGCTTCAGGGAACTTTGTCGCTGGGCAGATCACAGTCAAAATGTGTCTGTACCCCGTGGTTGTTACCGGCAGAGGTCCCACTGTATCAATAACGAGCCGTCTAAAAGGCTCCGTAATGATAGGTACCAACTTCAACGGCGCCCTCGATTTGTCCCCTGGTTTGCCCACCCGCTGACAGGTGTCACATGTTCTCACAAAGTGTTCTGCGTCACGAAAACACCCTGGCCAATAGTACTCTTGCAAGAGACGGTCCTTAGTCTTCTTAACTCCTAGGTGTCCGGACCACGAACCTCCATGCGACAAGCGCAACAGATCCTGACGGTAGCACTGAGGCACGATCAGCTGATCGAACTCCACTCCCCTGCGGTCTAGATACTTCTGGTACAGGACCCCACTTCTTTCCACAAAACGAGCATTTTTCTTGGCGATACCTTCCTTGACATTGCAGCGCATGTTTTCTAGGCTGCCATCCTTCTTTTGCTCGGCTATCAAAGCCGACCGGCTGACTTTTAGCAACCTATTAAGTCCATCTGACGTAGGCGCGATGAGCAAATCTGCAGATAGCTCTTCTAACTTTCCCGTGTCGAGCATTTCCTCTCCAGTATCTGGTGCCTTCAACGCTACAGGCTCAATATTATTCAGTTCGGGCGTGCTCTGAATATCAGCTTGCTGCGCCTCTGACCCTTTCTCATTGTTCGACAACGTCGCCCCGCAACTACCGCCTTTGCAGCGAGCTCCCGAACTTTCGATCTGGTTAAGGCCTGAACGCTAGCCTCACCAAACAAAAGCCCCTTCTCGCGCAGGAGGTGATCGGACCTGTTCGAAAATAGGTACGGGTACTGGGGGGCAGCATAGATGACACTGCGGCCTCCGTCTCAAGCGCTCCGAAAGGTCCTTCAATAAGCACTTTTGCTACGGGCAGACACACGCTATGAGCTTCCACGGCCTGCTTGATCTATGCGCACTCGCCCGTGGACATATCGGGTTCTACGTAAGAGGGGTGAACTACATCCATTGTAGCTGCGGAATCGCGAAGCACTCGGCACTCTTTCCCGTTCACGAGGAGGTCTCGCATGTAAGGCTCGAGAAGCTTCATGTTCTCGTCAGTGCTGCATAATGACAAAAACACGACTTTTGTTTTCGTTTCTGGACACTGCGCCGAAAAGTGACCCGGCTTCTGGCACGTATAACACACGCGCGCTTGCCTCGTCTCGAACCGCTTTCTGCGTTCGGCTTCGGCTGCCGCCGTCTCCTTACGTTCGGTCGGACTGCTTTCACTCGCATCCGCACTACGTGTGTCCCCCCTTGCTCTCATGGGCGTGAACTTCGGCCTCTCAAACTTGGAGCCAAATTCACCCTTTTGACCGTCCTTAGCTCCGCGAGCCCGACGCGTCACAAACTCCTCGGCTAGCTCGGCGGCTTTAGCCACCGTACTAACGTCTGGCCTATCCAAGACCCAGTACCGCACGTTCTCAGGTAACCGACTATAAAACTGTTCCAGCCCGAAACGCTGCAGAACTTTCTCGTGGTCACCAAACGCTTTCTCTTCTTTGAGCCACTCCTGCATGTTTGACATAAGCCTGTAGGCAAACTCTGTATATGACTCACTTCTGCCTTTCTCATTTTCCCGAAACTTCCGACGGAACGCCTCCGCTTACAGCCTGCACTTTTTTAGCAGACTCGATTTCACTTTGTCGAAATCCTGTGCCTCCTCTCTCTTCAAGCGAGCTACTACGTCGGCCGCCTCGCCGGGTAACAAAGTGAGCAAGCGCTGTGGCCACGTTTCCCGAGAGAACCCCTGCTTCTCGCACGTTCGCTCAAAGTTAACCAGGAACAAACCAATGTCCTCTCCAAGCTTAAACGGCCGCATCAGGCCAGTAATTTTGAACGATACTCGTTCTCCTGCACCGTGTGCCTGACTACCATTACGAGCGCGTTCCATCTCTACCTCGAGACGCTTCATTTTCAAAGCGTGTTGACGGTCGCGCTCCTCTTTTTCTTTCTCTTTTAGCTCTTTACGTTCGCGCTCGTTTCTCCTTTTGCTCTTTTTGCGTCTCCCTCTCCTCAATGGTCTCAAGGCATTCCGACAGCTCGTCATCCTCAGCTTCTAACTCAAGAATAGCCCTTAGCAGTTCTGGTTTTCTGAGTTTGTCTGAGACATCCAGGCCCAACTCTCTTCCAAGCTCCAGCAATTTCCGTTGGCGCAACGACTTCCAATCCATGGCTGCTCTGAATGCTGCTTTCTCTACTGCCTACTATTGTCTTGCCGCAAACTAACCCGGCAGCAACGACAACCACAATTACCAGCTTTGTTTCTGACACTAACAAAAGCCTGGCAAAACTCAGAAGAAGAAAGTCCCGCACTCACCAAACCTCGCAGCCAAGAATTCAGCGCAGTCGTTCCAATGCAGGCAACCAGTCATCACACAGGGCTCGTTGCACTGCTCCCGGATGGTCGTTGTGCTGCTCAGCGTACAGTCGACCGTATATCTTCGCTGCTGGCCTCCGTTGTCGCGATCTCACCGCTAGCAGCCAGTTGTTGCATCTGGGTCGCAAGCCCCAAGGGTAGCGTTGGCATGGCGGCCTGGGGCACAGCTGGAAGCATCCGAAGGTCCTGGCAAAGGATGAGTCGACTGCTAACAGAACAACTTGTTTATTCTAGCATCGCAAAAGAGCGGCCGGTCAGGTCGACCAAAGTGGAGAGACGGGAGACCACATTACTCGACGGAAGAAATCGGAGCCTCCCTCGGCGTCCGTGGGCTGCTGCTTTTATACTCTCGGAGTCGAGGGCAAGAAGGAACGGCTCGGGATGAGGCGCACGGGACGGCGCCGCGCGGACACGTTGAGACTAGAAGGTGACGCATCCGCCGGGCCGGCGCCGGTCAGACCTCCTCGCTTCACAGTTGGGGAGCTCCTCTCCCCGGCTGCCGCGCTTTGACAAGCGTGGGCACCAACATGCACACACACACACACGCACACACGAAGACACGTGGCATTGAAACATGCCTGGACGCGCATGGCAGGAGGCGTTGCGGCAGCGCTGAACGGGCCAAAATGTCCGCCGCTTTGAACGAAGCCCCGGCGTCCGTTGCATCCGCGCCGGCTATACCGCGCGTCGTAGGCGAAACGTAACACTGGATATACAGTGAAGAAAGTTACCAAATCCGTGTCTTGCGAACGGTGTGTGAATCACTGGAAAGCGCTTCTGTGACACCAGGTGCGCGTGACCCACGACCCTCGCATAGCCTTTTGACAGAGCTGAGGTCATTCAAGCGAGGGTGCTTACGTGAACCGTCTTTCAGAATGTTCCCCGTCATCAAACATATAGAAGAAATAATTCGTCACACACTCGGCAGTAACGCAGTTTTTGGTGAGTTATTTTGGAGCATCCTGGACGGGCTAGACAAAGCATCTGTGCCGGCACTAGGATGTGATAATCATTATGAGGAGGTGACTGCTAATGTTATCAAGTTCTATCTTGTCACGCGCATGCACTTCTTTTCCAAAAAAAAATGAACAGTGGGGCATCGCTGACAGAGCGGGTGCAAGCAACCAGAAAGAGGGAAAAATTGCTTTGAACAAAAGTAGCTCAAGATTACTTTTTTGTGCACAAAGTAAATAAAAAGTGTCACTGTGTTTGTTGTTGGTTTTGTTCGTCAAAAAGAAAATGAATTAAGCTTTGACCTAAATATGTTCATAGTATTTAACTTCGTCCTTGTCAATGCTCACAGATCACTTCCAACTCGTTTGCACGTCCCATAATATCCGCGGACAACTATAAAAAATACATGTGTCAATTAAATTTGTTAGGCGAAGAAGCGGTGACGGGGGTGGATCAATTCACCACAGCGTTGTCTCAAGCGACTGCTGGGCGTGATGCGTTAATGCCCCTACGTCTGCACTGGCGCTCGCCGTCTTTAATTACGACACATCTTAAGAATCAGCAGCAAAAAATAAAGCCCCCGCTGAAGGGAGCACCGTGGCGCTTTTATAGAGAAAAAGTTGGTTGAAAAGCGGAATCGCAGTGCACGACCACTCATTTGCGGTATAGTTGCAGCCTCTAAAGACTAGCTAGACTTGTCATTGAAGGGTCCTTGGCATAAAATATTGCGCGGGCAGCCAAAACACAGTCGTCAAAGAGCGAACGGCACAAGCCAGTAGGGGAAAACGACCCACCGCAGAGATGACATCGCAGGAGTAGACGACGCGTGCTGCGTGAGAGATACGTCACTGCAGCGCCGAAAGTGCACAGACACCGTGAAGTCCCCGTTACTTACGCGCGACAGGTTTGTCAAAAAATTCAGACTGCGTATCTAAACTACATTTACCGACGGATAAGCGCCTACAGGCCAGTTGGTGCAAACGACGCGCCGCAGCAGGAGCAGACGACGCGCGGCGCATGACGAAAGGCGCGACTGCAGCTCCGGTAGTTTCAGTGACACCCGTTGCGGCCACGTCGGCCAGTGGGCTCGCATAGGGAGCTGCGCAACTGAAGTATGTCTAAGAACGTTGATGCCGGCGGTGGTGGTTTTAGTGGCGTGTGTTGCGGCTGTCTAATTTTTTATTTCTTTTCCCCAAACAGTATGGTTAAGATCAGTATTTTCTTTATATTTTTTACTGTGTCGCTGGGCATTATTTTTTTTTGTCTTTTTATGCGGTAGAGCGGTCAATTATGGCCTCTCAGATTCGCGCGTGCCCGCTTCCCTAGAAGGCTATGAGACATGGGAAAACGCGTTAGGAAACGCCGTTCTTGTCGTTAGCGTTTGATCATCGTTTCTTCAACTGGGATAGAGGCGTAGTGGCCTTTTCCCGGGGGTGGGGAAGGGGCGACCAAGACGGCTTCGCTTAGCGGGGGAGTAGGTTAGTGTTGGTTGGTATCGCGAAATTCGTGGGCTTTGCGATTTTTTTATTACGTAAGCATTTCTATACTTACCCACCAAGAAAAACCATCCGTCCCGTCAGTCCGTACCGCACGATATCTTTCAAAATCCGAACCCGCAGCAGCGAGTGAATTCACCTTCGCGCAAGCCCTCGCTTCAACGCGACCGAAGCGGCGAGAACACAGCGCTCACGAAGATCTCGGCTCATGCCGCACCATGCACTTTTCGCAAATCACTTTCAAGATAGGTGTACGCGCGTCTCTTTTCAAAGCGAAGTAAACGGCGAGAAAAAAATTATGGGGTTTACGTGCCAAAACCGCTTACCGATTATGAGGCACGCCGTAGAGGAGGACACCGGAAATTTCGACCACCTGGGGTTCTTTAACGCGCACCTAAATGTAAGTACACGGGTGTTTTCGCACTTCGACTCATCGGAATGCGGCCGCCGTGGCCGGGATTCGACCCCGCGACCTCGTCCTCAGCATCCCAACACCATAGCGACAGAGCAACCACGGCGGGTGGACGGCGAGAACACAGCGCGTGAAGTTTTCAGCAGTGGGCACACTCTCACCGCATTGCAGTTCGCTTCCAAGATACGGTTCGCGCGTTCGCGCCACAAGCACACGCTGCCGGAGAACGGTTGATAATGGTTCGACGCGGATGAATGAAGCGCTAAAGAGCGATAACGACAGAAAATGAACGCAACGTCATCAGCGCACCTTGGCACCGCCACCTGCAGTACTTTGCTTGCTTCATTCACTTTGCGCCGCCGCAGCGCTGTCGCTTATACTCGTCGAATCAAGTCTCATAACATTGATAATGACATTGGACTGCGTGTAGATGAGCAAGTGTCACAATGCTTACGCATACGTCTTCCAGAGGCGTTTCTGGGTGATTTATTTTTTATCGGAAAGGTGCAGTCGGTGGTGATCCAGAGCTGACAATGCGTGTAAGAGGGGTGCGAAGCTTTTCTTTTTGTCAGATTCTTGCCCAGCTCCCAAAGACCTGCTCAAGCTGAGACTTGGTGATGGCTCTCTGTAGCTTTTTTTTATTGTCGCATGCCCTCGAACCACCATGAATCCTACTGTGTAATGACAGTAGAGCAGTATTCACGTCCAATAGGAAATTCAGCCGGTAATTGGGCTGCCTAAGGTTTGCGGCCCGGCGGCAGCTCCTCTCCCCTCCCCCGCATCCGTTTACAAGTTAGGGGGCAGGGTCTAGAGTAACCTTACATCACCCTCCCCACAGTGGCGTAGCCAGAAACTTTTTCGTATGAAGGGGGGGGGGGGGGGGGGAGGTCCTAATTGACCGTTGAAGGTGAAGGAGCTGGGCCAGTGCCATTGTAGCTTACTGTTAGTAAGCGGTTCAAGTGCCCGGCATGCCCCCCTTGGCTACGCCACTACTCCGCCCGCGCGCCGCAATCGATGCAATTGAGCTATCACAACGTGCATGACACGCATGCAAGACATAACATGAATGACATGCCACGAAACTGGCATGGATGTGGTGACATCATCATCATCAGCCTATTTTGATGTCCATCGCAGGACGAAAGCTTCTCCAGCAATCTCCAATACCACTGTCTTGTGCTAACTGGTTCCACGCGTCTTCAAATTTTCTAATTTCATCATGCCCACCTTATTCTGTGCCGTCCTCAACTGTGCTTCCCTTCCCTTAGCACCCATTCTGCATCTCCAAACGACCAGCGGTTCTCTCCCTTACGCATTGCATGGTCTGCCCAGCACGACTTCTTCCTCTTAATGTCAACCAGAATATCAGCTATCCCCGTTCGCTCTCTAACCCACATCACTGTCTTCCCGTCTATTATCATCACGCCTAACATTTTTCATTGCATCGCTCGTTGCGCGGTCCTCAACGTCTTCCCAAGCTTTTTTTGTAACCTCCAAGTTTCGGCCCCATATGTTAGTAACGGTATATAGAAAGCAATGATTAGCCGTAAACTCCCTGGTCATGATTCAGTAATACCTGTCGTAAGGTCCCCAACTATATTTTTATTTTTGTTAATTTCCTTTATCAGAGGCCCCTGCGAGTAATTAACCTCAATAAACGTATTTCTGCGCAGCTTCTAGAGGCTGACTGCCGATCATGACATTTCGTTCTCTCGCCAGGCTGTCGAACATTACTTTTTTCTTCTGCATACTAACCGTCAATCAGACTCTTACACTTTCTTCGCTAAGGTCGTCAAACGTTTGTTGCAAATAGTCTGCAGCGTTGCTGAGTATGCCAATGTCATCTGCAAACCGTAAGTTGGTAAGCTATTTACCGTTAGCCCTCACTCCTAACCATTCCCAGCCTAAGTGCTTGCACATCTTTAAGTATTCAGTTATAGCATTGTAAAGATTTTGCCATTGATCATGCGAAGCCTTTTGTAGATATCTGGCTATGCAAAGTCGGCGCGTTAGTGTCATCCGTTCGAAATCAACATTTGTGGGAAACTTCATTTTTGACCGCTGTTCGGAGTCAGTGCGCTACTGCCTAGATGCCCCGATCTAATAATTCCAGCTACCTGATTCAAGCGCAGGTAGCGCGCGTTTCATGTATAGCCAATATCAAAGCGCAACCTGCCAATGTTCATTTACCATATACTGTAAGCTTGTTCACTTAATGCCGTAAAATGAGGGTGTAAATTAGAAAGACAGGGGTGTTCCAAGGGTGTTTTCTTATTGAACACGCTTTTCCGTTCAAAAAAGGTGTTTCAAGGTTGTTTCAAGGGTGAAAAGATAATTACACCGGCATTACACCCATAAGGGTGTGGAAATTTTAAGTGTGGGAACACGTCTCAGCACATTTGGGAAGGAGCGCGGGACAAAAAGAGGAATAGCTGGAGTCCGGATAACAGGCGAAGTCGCCGTTTAGGGTCGAGAGAATATAAGCGCCATTTGGAGAAATCCGCTGAACTCTAGTGTAGATGCGTGATATGGCGAGTTAATGATTGGAGTCACTGCCCAGCACCCGTCGTCTGCGGTAGTATAAGCACCCGCCGTTCTTGGTAATAAATGTTTACTAAAAAGCAGTCTTGGCAATTACTTATTCATCGGCGATACATCGCCCCTTATTCCTTAGTGGCAAAGCCGTCGGATTACAACTGCGCTATCGCGACAAGTTACGACCATACCGTGACGCTTGCGGTTACAGTTGCCATACTCCTGACTTTTGCTATTTCGGGGATAGATTAAACATGGATTTACTGCACAAGTTAGAGAACAGACAGTTTAGAAGAGCGTTTCTCACGTGACATACGCTCAACGCAAGCTCCATAGCAGCATGTTACGGCGCGCATCCTTTCAAGACAGAGAGGCAGACGCAAACATAACGCGTTAGAAGACAGGGTGCCGTATTGGGCCTCGTGCCAGGCATATTTAAGCCAACAATGTATTAGCAGCTATGCTGTCATTTCTATGCAAGTAGGTTATATGCATAAACTTCTCGAGGGCCAGTCCCAGCCGCCGCCTACGGGAGTGCGTGAAGCAGCCGGCGGCCATATTGTTAGAAGAGCGCGGCATAGGGCTCCCTGCAATGGCCAGGCGGCGCGGCGATCGGCTCAGCCGTCAGCGCCACCGTATCAGTTGCGCGAAACACCGAGGCAGCCGCTGCTGCGGAGGCATGCTTTTGCGGCGCTCGTTTGAAACCTTTCGGACGTTCTAAATTGCGGTTTTAAGGCAATCGAAAACGTCAAGGCCCATTTTGGACCACCGACGGTTGAGAAAGGACGTAAAATCTTTTACTACAACCACGTATACCGTGTCAAAGAAGTAAACAGCGCGGACATCACAGTGAGGTGCTTACATTAAATTGTGGTGTTTTAGGTGCCAAAACCACGATCTGATTAGGAGGCACGCCGTGGTGGGAGACTCCGGAATAATTGGGACCGCCTGAGGTTCTTTAACGTGGACCTAAATCTAATTACACGGGTGTTTTGGTATTTCAACCCCATCGAAATTCTGGCGCCGTGGCCGGGATTTATTCCCGCGACCTCACGCTCAGCAGCCCAACACCGTAGCCACTAAGCAACCACCGAAGGTCGCGAAGTATTTGTCACAACAAAGTAAGCATGCTTACGACGTCGATCTCAAATTACGTTAACAAATCATTATTTTATGCCATTTAAGTGAGCAAATACGGCCGTGGACGTCTTTGAACTGTCATTTGTCGCTTCCTTACTTGGAGCGTGTCTTGCACCTTACATTGTAGAGGTTTTGGTGAATTAGCAGGTAAGTGCTTTTTTCTCTGTTGACGAAGTGCCTCGAGCACATTCTGGTATTGTCGTTCGGGCTCGAATGTGAGAGGGCATTACCGCTGAAGCATCATAGAGAGCAATCAGCTAAGACTAAACAACGTGAAGACTGAACAAATATGCGCTTGTGTGCGCGAGGGAAATGCTAATTTTCGAATACTCGATGTGTTCTGCAGTGTACTCCAACCTCAGTTCTGTTGTTCTAAGCGCGAAAAAACATCGGCACGAATGAGCTAGGTTCCAGCATTCGCGTCTTGATCTTGGGGCTGGAAGAAGCACAGCCCATACAAAGCTCCAGCACGGAGCGCTTACGAAGCTAGATTGGCACCTAACAACCACTGCGAGTTTGTTTTGGGGCAAGACGAGCTAAACAATTATCAAAACTGATTTACAACAGCCGGAATCAGTTCACGCATTTTTATGCAGTTGACGCTTTATTGTGTGTTTTTACAGATGCCGCTGCTGGCTCTTTTTCATTTCTTTTTCTTGTTTTTGCACTTACGTCTTAGTTCGTTTAACAGAAATTCGCAAGACCGACACGAACCGCGACGATCCACTTCAGCCGCCGGGTTGCTTCCCCCGGTTTTGAAGAGAAGCGGTAGAATTTGATGCCGACATCCCCTTCGCGGTTGTGACAGTTCTTAACGTAGCAGTATCTGCGCTTGTTCTTTTTGTTCACACTTCTCACGAAGGAGCTGCCTAGAAGCCGCGGGAAATCCATTGGAAAATTGGAAAAGCAGGCTTGCAGGCGGGCCTGAGTGCACCACGGGCAATGGTGAAATGACGGTGAGGGCCTACCCGCGGGTGCTCACCGCCGCTGCCAGGTAGCGCGACATGTACAGGCAAACTGCATTGCAGGGTGCCCATAACGCGGTATACGCGCGGCGCTCCCAGCACTTGAGGTTCTGCGATGAAAAGTGAAGGTAAACTCCTTTAGGAAGTATATCAATCCGCCGTTGTCTGTCGCTGTTAGCGAAAAAGAAATGCGTCATGGTGGCGAGTGCTTTGTGTTCTCTGTAGAAGTTGCGAGAATTGACAAACAGTCGCATTTTCTGTTTTCATCATTCAGTAAGCTGCCGCCTGCATTGGTAGATTACTCTGCCCTTTCGTCGATACGTGGCGCCGGCCCGTATTGGCAGCGACATGACCTCAGAATATAGTATCCTTATGCCATTTCTTTAAAAAAATTACTATTTGTGTATATGAGCGTTCAAGTCGCTGATGAAGAAGCTGTTGCTGCTTGAAAGTTAGGAATGAGCGTTATTGGTTCAAACCTAGAAAACAAGCAAAAAATGCCACGGTAGGTCTCATTTTTGCCCAGCGTTTCAGTTTTAACCGAAAAGAGTCAGTGAAAGTAAATTTACGATAAAACTAAGGCGGCGACCTGCACGCAGCAGCAAGCCCACATGCGCTCCAATGAGCGTAGCCTGCCAAAGTTAGTTAGGCTTCAGCTAGTGGCTCAAGCAATCTTGTTTTTTTTCTGCGACCGTTCTGCCAGCGTCTGCGACGGAAACGAGAAGTGGGAAGGCAGATAAACCGAAAGTGGTGGGGAGAGGTGATTAGTGTGCCCAGCTCCCAAGTGCAGAATCCTGCAAATATATGGGCCCGAATCCTGGTGGCTTCTTTGTGAAGACAGCTTTCTGTGCTCTCTGGTGATGGCGGAGCTCAGAATGAGGCGGCGGCCTGACAACAACGGTCGCCGTCAGCATAACAGAATAAGCGGGCGTGCAAGGTCACACCTAAAGCCGAAAGTATATTCAGAGGAAATGCAATATGCTCTTGTCGACAAAAATAAATGTGATGTATAACGAGAAGGTGTTGAGCGAGGCTGCAGACAGATAATGTTACCAAATACAGGACCACGTTCCTATCCCGGTGATCAGCGGAAATTTACATCGACAGCATGACAACTAGCGTGTAAATGATACTTCATTGAGGTCGTTCCGTGTTTGTGTTGCGTCTAGCACGAGGAGTAGTGTAAGAGATGACACCGGAGAGAAAGCGGGGAGCGAAGTCCGCCAGAAGTAGTTGAGGGTAGCGATATTGAACGTCAACGCCGTGTTAAAGAACGCCTGTGACTTCAGTGGCGTTGGGCCTATTCGGTAACCACAGCGATGCACACAGGCCTTGCGGAAATCAACAGAGGAAAGGGGCCGACTGAGTTGGACGGCCTTTTCGAGCTCTGGCATTGTTTGAAAAATGAATGTGGAGAAGTATAAAGAGACTGAGGGATATAAGGAGGGCAGGGATGTTAACCGGTCGAGAGTCTGGTTGGCTACCCGACGCTGGAGGGAAAGGAGATCACGCACAAAATAGTGCATGCCAACCTAAATGAATCAGCGTGGTCATACTTGCCCGACATGCCATTGTGGCCTGCCACCAGGACATCATGGAGTTGTGACGATGAGTGTTTACATTGGGCGCTTGAGCATAAAAACCAGCACATCAGAGACGTCCGAGGGACGTCTGTACGGTACAAGGTTACAAAGCAAATAATACTAATGATGAGCACGCGCATAGGGGCATATAGGGGCGTACTTTGTTTTGAGAGAAATAAATCTATCTTTATCTGTATATGAAGATCGTGTACAACGGCGATTGTTCATCTTGTTCAGGATGACGTCAGCGTTTATTTCTGAGAAAATGAGTTCAGGTTACGCTTATTTGCATCACAATGGCGGGCGTAATCAGGCAAAAATTGTAAGCATTTCATTAGAGGGTGCCTGAGTACTCTGTGTAGATTACGCACGACAATGATAGCAAGAATACAACATTATTAGAGAATGTAATTCGAAAACAAGTTCACTTATTAATGCAGTGCAGTAAAAAGGAAGTACTTCCACACTATTGGCCTCGAGCTCCACCACTGGAAAAGCTGGCGCCACCATCGGCGTGACGTGCTATGAGGGATCACGTGGACATAGCGGCCGCGGCAGCTGCTTCGGGAGCGCCGAAGCGAGTTGAAAACGAGAGTTTAAATTCCCTCGTACGCTGCGGTCCTCATTTAGTGGCGAGCTTTTCCAGTTTCCAGTGTCTCCTTTACAACGCTTGAAAGAACTTCAAAAAGTAGTGGCTGCCTTTGAAGGCGCGCAACATGGTAGGCTACTGCTCGGTGCCGCAGTGCCGGACTTACGCAACGGAGCCCGGTGTCAGCCTTATTCACACGTAGCCGCAGCACAAGAAGCTGCGTGAAGCTTGGCTCGCGAAACATAAAACCGGCAAACAGTCATCGGCTACAACTCGGGTATGCAGCAAGCACAGACGCGAGGAAGATTTCTGCTACGGCGCCGGGTCTGCGATGTTCGGAAAACGCGCACTGAGACGCTCGCCCGAGTCCGCTGCCCGACTAATGTCATGACGGTTTAGTCTATGAACTTGTCGATGCTATAGATACTGGCAAGTTCACTGGAGTGGAAAGGGAGCGGTAAGAAGCACATTTAAAAAAGCATGGCATATGGTCATGTTTGTGTTATGAATTAATGTACTGGATTACAAAAAAAGAAGCAGCGGGAAATCGCACGCTGAGAACACCGATAAACATACAGTGCCGCGCAACTCGAGAAATAATATTGAAACGTCCAAGAATTTAGAAGAAAAAAAAACATTGAGTTGTCGCGACGGCACATCACAGTCCCCGTAGGCGTCGAAGCCTCTACAATGACATTATTTTTCACTAGCCCTGATAGCGCCCACGCAACAATGGCTACTTGTATACTGTCGAATGCTCATATTCTGCGGCCTAAAGCTCATGGCATGGCGCGAAAACGCGCACGCGGTGAATGCGAAACAGTGCGCGGACAAGCATGCAGACGCGCAGTCGGTCGCTGCGAATCTGTGCGATCGCTGCATTGAGGCTTCATTCTATTACGCTCCATTTAGTCATACAAACACTATAAGAACATATTTCGCAATAGTTTGCTCTCAGCGTTTACCTACCTTTCACGTAAGAAGGCGGTTCGGGAGAGTCCATCGCGGCGATCGCGCGCAGTGGCGTTCACTGTATGTATTCGGTAAATAGGTAGCGTCTGTAAACGATTCTGTGCTTTCAGTTTGCCTAAGATTATTATTTAGACAGTAAAAAACTTCTGTCGTTTCGAAAGTACTTACAGAAATATCCGCGAGAGCTCGCGCGTGGTGTTTTCAGTGAGCGCTGACCGCAAAACCATGAGGAGCGCGCCACGTGATCCCTCATACTACGCCAGCAAGGCGCTTCCGATAGATGGCGACTCCGTAACTCCTCGCCTCCAATAGATGTGGAGGGCGCAAATAATGAACTAGCTGGAAAAGAAGGTCAGTCTTGTAGGTCTGTAGTGAACTGGAAAGACCATTCGCATCTTGGCAACAGGATAGGACTGCTCCTGAAGGCAGAAAGTGTAGTGGGCAAGTCTTACAGCTCGTTGCCACAGCTTAGAAATCCCGCAAAGGACGCGTTGACGCCACGCCACTGTACGCCAACAAATAAAGACAATTTTTTTGAAGTGAAGCTTTCTTTGCTTCTTCCTTCGACTTTTCCACTGGTGCTGTTGCTGTCTTGCACGCCGTGTCAGAGGGAGGTTAAGAGCGTGCGTATACATGGAAGGAGTGTAGAAATGGAGGAAACGGGGCTCAAGAAACTCTTTTAGACCTTTCCATCGCGTCGCATGTGCACAGTGCCCTCTGGAGCTCCCTGGGCATCACCACATTAGCCTCTTGACAGCTGCATTTATCCGCGACCCCCCGTAATAGCATAGCAGAAACGGCAGCGCTTAGCCTTATCCTAACATTAAACTCCTGAAGAGAGGTAGATAGAATGGTAGAGAGGGGCAGCGAGAAGAGGCAGTGAATGGGTAGGGCCGCGGTAATCACGAAACAAGTGAATAACAGCCTTGCCATTCTGCACTCCCAGTTCCCATACAGGAGGGAAGGACAGGACAGGGAAAGGCGACGCGAAAAGATAATCAAACGCTGCTACTATAGACACGACAGCAGTTGCTGGCAAATTAAAGGCACGGAATTAAATAAAGGCGATGTAAATTTGTCAAGTAGACAACTGACGCAAGGCGTGCAGACGCAAAGCCTCAATTAATCACCATAGTGTATGTGTGACACTACAGACGCGGTCGCGCGTCAAATCAACACTTCTGAGCCCGCCACGGTAGCTTGACGGCTATGACATTGCTCAAGGTCGCGGGTTCAATCCCCGTCGCCGGGGCCAGATTTCGACGGGAGCGAAATACAAGAATGATTGTGCACTTTGATTTAGGAGCACATTAAGGAACACCAGGGTACCAAAGTAAATCCGGAGTACGCCACTACGGCGTGCCTCATAATCCGATTGTGGTTTCGCACGTAGAGCCCCATAATTCTGCCAACACGTCGGCCGTGATGCAATGTGCCATGCGAAGGAATGGCAGTGCACAACCCTCTCATAGGTTACAAACAATCGCGCACAACAACACCTCAAGCAAACACGGCTCGCTGTATGTTGTGTACTACGTAGACAAACAGCAGTAGTGCATGCAAGGTAACATTTGCCATCAACTCGCTACTCTCGTATTGCACTAAACGCTGAAGAAATTATACATTCGCAGTCAACATTACCGCTAATTATCGTCAATCAGAGCAAACAATACAGAAAGCTTCGCTTACATCGATTCAAACAGTCAGCCGGCGTGGTTGTTCAGTGGCTATGGTGTTGGGCTGCTGAGCACGAGGTCGCGGGATCGAATCCCGGCCACGGCGGCCGCATTTAGAAGGGGGCTAAATGCGAAAACACTAGTATACTTAGATTTAGGTGCACGCTAAAGAACCCCAGGTGGTTGAAATTTCTGGAGTCCTCCACTACGGCTTGCGTTGCAATCAGAAAGTGGATTTGGCACGTAAAATCGCGTAATTTAAATTTTTCGCAGAGTGCGTGGGATCCGCATAACTTTATAGACTGTGAATTTATACGCTTAATAATGGTGCTCATTAATATAACATTCTCGTTTGCACTAAGCAAACGCGGCAGTTGTGTCCACGGTAGAATTGATTTAAACATCTTCAATCCACTCGCCATTGCATCATTGCCAACTTCCGAAAATGGGATACAAGTGACAGGGAAATCAGAAGGTTTATGAACGGCTAGAAGGCAGATGCTTGCGCAGGACCTCAGGGAAATAAAATGATCTCAGGGAAACAAAATCATAAAGTGGTTGGGGGGCCATTCTATGTTTTCAACGTCAATTAAGAACCCACAATATATCGACAGAGGCCAACAAAATTTGGGCATTTTGGGAAAGGTGAAAACGCTAGAAATTTTAGGACAGCAGTAGCGTAAACATAAAAAGTGACCTAAATATAAAAAAAAAACATAACGTTGAGAGGGTGGTCAAATTTCGGGACAAATAAATTGGCTGTTGAAGCAGATCAGCTGAAACCTGATGGTGTGAAATAATGCGAGAATGTCGGCAAGTGTTGAAGAGAGGTCCAGTAGGTCCTGTGGCCGACGCCCGCCAGCTCTCAAGCGACAGCACGTATGGGGAACGTCCAACGCCTACAGGTCGCGCAACCATGGAGGGATGGGTGCTATGAGCGTCCCCTTCGGAACGGGGTGGTTGATTGCGCCACCAAGCTCTTGTTATTATATTGCCTAATGTCCTACCTAAGTTAAAGAACGAAAAAAAAAAGGAAACGGAAAACAAACTCACGATGAATTCCCATAACCAAACTTTCTGAACCTCTATAGTGAACTTTGTGTTTGCACGCCTCCGTTTTTTGTCGTTTCCCTACTTTTCTTCCACCAATCTTCCAATCGCGGCTTAGTAATCTCTACTGCGGATATGTTTACTTTTCCCCTGCTCTCACTGAACCCAAGGGCTTCAAGCAGGCCAATGGTGCCTAAATCAACCGCTGGGCAGATATCTTCACATTCTAATAAAACATGCTCCATTATTTCTCTAGCTTTACCGCAGCCAAGCACATGCTTCTTCTTCCGTCTTATATCTCGCTTTATAGGTGCGTGTTTTAAGGTATCCCAATCTTGCTTCGAAAAGTAATGAGCTTCCCCTTGAGTTATCATAAATTGTTTCTTTCGTGATTTCGTTTTTTCCTCTTAAGTAGTTACTCATGGCAGGTTTCTTTTCCATTGCCGCCACCCATGAGACTATTTCAGCCTCTCTGACTTTTCGCTTGACCTTCTTTATTGCTGTGTTGCCCACCCTACTGGCCGCATACTTGCTGGTAAGCTCCCTAGTTTTTTTCCTCCACTTTGAATCAATGTTTTTCATGTACAGATACCTGAACACTCTCCCAGCCCATTTGCCTTCTTCCATATTCCTCAGCTGTTCTTCATACTCAATTTTACTGCGAGCTTCCCTCACTTCAAAACTAGTCCAGGCCATACACCCTGCACAGCTTCATTTGTAGTCTTCCCGTGAGCGCCCAATGCGCGGCGTCCCACTGACCTTTGGTTGCCATCGAGTCCTGATTGTACCCCTGATTTCAAGCAGACAACGCATTTCCAAATGTAAGTCTAGGAACCATTACACCTTTCCATATACCTCGCAGGACCTCATACCTATTGTATCCCCATAGCGCTCTTTGTTGAATATGGCCGCGTTTCTCTTCCCCTTTGATTTTATGGCTTTTTCCTGTGTTTCCAGATGCCTATCGCCTTCGTTTATCCATATACCAAGGTATTTATATTATTTTAACCGATGTATTTCCTGGCCCTGTTTTGCCACTGTCTGTTCACTGGTTTCATTGAATACCACTACACTTGATTTTCTAACACTAAATTTCAAACCTAAATTGTTGCCTTCCTGTCCACAGATCTTAGCCAGACGTCGCAAATCACTTTGCTTGTTAGCTAGCAACACAATGCCGTCCGCATAAAATAAACCCGGAAGCTGCTGCTCTACTACTGTACCCGCCTGACTGTACGAGAAATTAAACCCGATATTACTTCCTTCTAGTGCCCTCTCCATCCTCACCATGCACATCATAAACAGCAGTGGGGATAACGGGCACCCCTGCCTCAGCCCCTTGTTGATATCAACTTTCTCCTCCCTCCTCATCCCTTCCCATTCAACGCAAACGGTATTTTCTAGGTAAATCTGAGTAAGAAAAAATGAGTTTGCATCGAAACGCCTGCTTATTATGAAGGCATTCTGAAGTTCTCCAAAAATGCCATTATTCTCTGCCTATGCTTGGATCTTTAATTTGATTGCCTGCATTGCTAGCTTGTATATTACCTATGTAATGGTCAACTGCCTATACGAGTAAATTCTAGCTTTTCCCCCCTTACCTTTGTAAATCAAATTCGTTCTACTTTGACACCAACTGTCTCGTATTCGTCTGTCTTTTAAAGTTTTTCCACTGCTTTCACCAGAGCTTCCTTGCGTTTTGGTCCAATTCATAAATCAGCCTAATGGGAACCTCATCTAGCCCCGTGGCTTTGTGCTTAGGAATTTTCTCTTCCTACTTTCTTCCAGTTGAAATTTGTCATCACCAGCTCCTTTTCCATCTGCTTCTCTTTCACGCTCTTTTTTTATTCAAATAAAACCTTGTCATTGCCTTGGAAAGATTCAGCTGCTATTTTTCGGATGTAATTCAATTCCGCTTCTCCTTCCAGTTTGTTTCCATCTTCGTCTGGAATATGTTGTTGTATTGTTGTTGCCTTCCTGCCTAATAATTTTATGTGGTTCCAAAATATTCAAAAAGTGGCCTTTTTTTCTCACCTATTTCTGACAACCTACGTTCCCTTTCACCTTTTATCATTGCTTGCACGAGTATTTGAACCATAGACTTTTATACCCGGTAAATTCCCCATTTACTGGTTACTTCATCCTGCGGCAACTGCGCCTTCTTTGCCTGCCTGTGCTCTGGGGATGCTTTCTGTCGTTCAGCGATCGCTTCTCGTATCTCCCTGTTCCACCAGGTTTTCGGTTTCTTTTTTTTTTTCCTTTCAACGAACATTTTGTTTTTCTTTCCGTATCTCTGTCGTTACTACACTTAGAAGCTCACTATATTCCCACTCATTACCTGGCCATATGCGAAGTTCTTCCTCGATTTAGTGACAATATTTCGTATTTGTTCAGCGTTCAAATTTGGACTGGCCATTTTGCATTCCTTGCTCTCTTTGCTAATTACATATCCCATTTTCGAAATGATGCGGTTATGGTCACTTCCTATGCTGCTATACCCTTCTCGTCAATGACCATTTCTCTCAACTTATCATGAATTCCATCTGTCATCAGACAGTAATTAATGGTTGATTGCCGGTTTCCCAATTCCCACGTGATCTGCGCTTCACACTTAGGCCGTGTATTCACGATAACGAGGTTATGTTGCTCACAAAGGTGAAGCATTGACTTCCCTTTGTTGTCGGCATAGCAATCTGAATCTCTAATGTGGGCATTCATGCCACCTAATAGGAGAATTTTATCATCATTCCCCAAACCCTTAATATCAGCACTTATGCATTCCACTAGCTCTTTATTCTCCTCTGTGCAATTATTTCCTGTCTACAGATACGTAATGCCGAGCCAAGTTTTTTTCCCACTCATTGTACCTGATAACCAAAGATGCTCTTGACATTTTGAATTTACTCTTTTCAATTTGGCTCCCTGATGGATGAGCATTCCGACTGCCCCTCCCTTTCTTTCTGACTTAGTTCGGTTGCACCCTTCCCAAACACACTTCTCAATCACTGGCGGCTCCTCCGGGTCTCTAAGGTTCATTTCTTTATCCGCATATACCCCTATTTGTTCTCTAGTAAACTGCTCCGCAATCTCTGTCCACTTTTCCTTTCTTCTGCCGCCCTGCACGTTTATGTAGCCTATTGCATAGCGAGCTATCTTTCTTGCTTTCCTACTTTTTCTATTATTGACGGCGACGCTATTCTGAGGTTCCCTTAGGGGACCTTCTTCATTACTACTTACTCCGGCCTCCTGAGCGTCCGTGGGCCCCCTAAAAAAGCTACAGCAGAACCTGCAAATCGTCAGCCCACTTCTCGTCCAAGCCTGCAATTGAAGTGGATCCCGTATCGTTTAAAACCACCACACCTTCTCACTTCCCTGTTTAGTTCGACATTCTCGAAACCTTTCTCTCGGCTCATTTTCCATATCGCCTCATTAGCAGCCACTACGGCTCCTTGTACGCTACTGTCACGTACAGGCACCTCCGGCACCGTGCACACCATGATCTGCACCTGATGGGATAGCTCGCGCAAGTCGTGCACTCCCTTCACCAAGCGCTGGGCTAGTGATATCCCTTTCCTGTTTAGGGCGTCATTTAGCCCACCTGACTATGACAAGGTTGCACCCGTGGGCATTTTGCGCGAGCTTTGCTTTTGCTCGCTCCATGACAGAACCCAGTGTCCGTGCTGGAAATGTCCCTACCGCCTCTTTTTTATCACCTTTCACCCTACCCACAATTGCTTCTGAGCATTTAGCTAGGTTTGAGTCGACGGCGATAATCACCATTTCACTCTCTCCTATCTCTCCCTGCTTCCCTTTGTCCTTTACCGAGCGTCGGACTCGACAAGGGGCACTGACCCCTGCGCTCCTGCTTTTTGTTTGTGGCGGCCTCAATGTAGGTGCCTCCCTTTGTAGCTACCTCGTCTCCACGTTGCACACATTCCACGTGTTTTGCTGACTCTCCCACTCTTGTCACATCTGGGGACTGCATTCCATTGTCACGACCATTCTCCTTCGCAATCGCGGCCTTGTTCAGCTTTTCCTGGGCTGTTTGAAGCTTCCACTACCTTCCGTGCATCACGCTCCCTATTTAGCTCATTTTTGAGCACTTCAACCTGTTTGACAAGCTCTTCCTGGAAAACCTACATTTTCTTCAGCCTAGCATCGACATCACAGTGTGTGCCGATTAACTCGATTCCCTGTTCATTCTCATCCGTCCCCTCGTCTGTCTTGAGGGACCCCACGCACGCTGCACACTTTCCCGGCTCTTTTGCCATGTATTGGATGGCTTTTTCTAATGCAATTATATTGACCTGTACATTTTGCATTTCTTATAATATCCTTGTTCGTCCCCCTTACTCAATGGCCTCTGGGCCCTGTAAGGTATTGTAAATAAATAAATAAATAAATAAATAAATAAATAAATAAATAAATAAATAAGTAAATGAATACTAGAATACTATATTACTATAATAATGCAGAGCATGTGTCTTCTAGCAAAAACCTATACGAACAGGATCTAAATCCTTAAAATGTCAGAAATTAATTCTCACCAATGTTTTAAAAGCAATCAATGCCGCACAGACTTAAGGTATGACACGTTTTCGCACGTGTTCAAGTACGCGGCCACGCTCTCACTTTCCTACCAAAGCAATATTCCCGATACCAAAGCATGCACAGTAAAACCATTAATAGCTATTAGTCTGGCCCTTTCCAAGATACTATTTAAAGACTATAAAGACTTATCGTCCTACCCGGCTGCACGTGCTGAAGCACGTGGTGTGAAAGGACGCTCTCATTATCCTTCAAAACCAAATGTACACGAAACACCCGCGCACACGAGAAAAGAGAGACAAAAAAAGAAGAAAACTACGCAATTATTATTTAAAGGCTAAAAAAATCTGCAAATAAAAAACAGAAGCAAGCTCAAAGCATGCACAATAAACTTATGATCTCGTCGCCGCCACGGAGCTCTGGAAAAACACGTCCATCCACCGTAATATCTCACGCGGAGCGTGAGCGTTAAAGGTTTAAGGTGAGTACGTCATGTGGTGGCACTGACGCGAACTAAACCCTCGTGTCCAGAAAAACTGGATACGTTTGTTAAAAAAAGCACACGAAACAGCGCATTTTGACGGCGAGTTTGATGGCGCCTATATCTAAACTGATGTCATTCTGTAAATTCATTTCAAGTAGATACGCCTTGCAAGCTCACTGGCTAGAAATTGTAGATTGCAATATGTGCCGTAAAATAATTAATCAAGAAGGTAATTGGTCAACTATTTTTAATAATTTTATATGTATTTCAACTTCTCGTGCAAGTAACGCCCGCCTCCCCGAATATTGCAGCGCAAGGACTAGAATTATGTGATGTGCAAGATGCGATTTATAAAAATGGTGGAAAAGTTGAAGATGATTACCCTAATAACGTAATACACATAATACAAGCTGCTCGCCCCAACGCACACATAACCGTGACAAGTGTTTCTTCCCGCTTACAGAACAAACACCGCCCACTAATTCACCAGACTAATGCCCTCACGAAACACAATAAGGAGGCCAACAAACTCAACTTGTTAATCTTCAACCTAGAGCATTTTCACAAAAACGTCCACAATGCACCAGGCAGAAATGCGCGAAGCACCGCACGAACACCTAGCTATGGACGGGCCCACCTAAACCACAGAGATACAGCTAGTTTCACAACATATCAAATCCTTTATTGAGGACAAGTACAGGAAAATACTTGTTACATCTACCCCAGAAACCGGCTCTGCCAACTGTGCCACCCCGAACAACACAACTGCAACACCCACATCAGGAACACAGACAGCGCAATGTGATACGAGCCATAATACGCATACTAGTCCAAAGACAAAATCAACGACAGCGCAAACAGACACGGCGTTACAGACAACACAAAATCCACTATTGAAGTATTCACACAGACAGCCACACGCCCGCGTGCACAGGCACAGTCTCAAATGGAAACAGAGCTGGAATTAAGTGAGGCACGCGGAAAGAAACGCGCGAAACAGAAACACGCGCCAGGCAGATCTACCCGCCAAAAGCCAAATGAATTACAGCCATTGCAAGTTAACAACCTTCTCAGTCATGAAGCACCGAATTTCTACAGGCTAGAAAACAGACCAAACAACTTGCGAGCTGCATCTTCCATCTGAAAAGGCACGCAGACTGCACACAGAAAATGTAATTCCTAAAGGGGTAACACTGAAGGTTTTACGAGCTGTTGGAATACTGCCACCACACCATCATGCAAACTGGCGAACAACTTTAAACAATGCCTCACTCTCTCTTGTGAGTATACTCAAAGAACCCTGCGAAGAACAACTGGAAAGTTTCAGCTACAGACATCAGAACAGAGTTCTGACACCGGATGAGATGAAACATTCAGAACACTACTACGAAATACATTGTAGAAAATTGGTCCAAAAACAAAGGAAAAAGCGAACGTTAATAAAAAAAACAACCTATCATGCAAACAACCACCTCACACCAACAAGAGGGAGCTGGAATCCAGAAAAACCAGGTGTGGCTGAAGTCGTCAGAAAATTAAATAAGCCTAATTTTGTCGACATTTCGAAAATATTAAATAGTAATGAAATAGGTGTACTTAGCAAGGGCCTAAACTTTCGTCCCACGAACAAAACAATAAATGAATTCGAGCTTCACAAGAACCTTTCGGAGTTTTCCCGACGAATTTGTATAACATTTTTTTCACAGACACAAGCGCACCAGACACTGCGACGACACCACTTGGAACCCAACCCACTTGGACTCCTGACCCAGAACAAGCTGGAGATGTCGACCGATATCATAAAATTGTTACTGAAGAAATTATAAGCCAATCCAAGACAGCTGAGCCACCTAAAAATATAACTTCCTCACAGAGTCGTATCATTTCAGATATTAGTTGACGGAATGACATTGTCAGTAAGGAAGCAGAAAAGGATGGAAGTATACTTGTTTCGCCAATGCATACGTACAAGCACGAGGCTTGCAGACAGCTAAACAACCATGAACATTACCGTAAACTAGACGACACTCCGGCGTTATAATACACACTGACAATCACCAACAGGCTGAAATCACTCTTGGCTGATGAATTGATGACACCACCAAAATAAAAATTTCTTAAACCAAGCAACAAAACTGCCGTGCGCTTCGAACTCCTTGCAAAAAGTTCCATCCACTGAACTATACACCGCTAATATCACAAGGCGCGCGATAGTATCAAACAACAACACCCCGACAGAGAGGATCTCCACATTCCTTAACCACTTCCTTGGCGACTTTCCCAAAACAATTCCGTCATTTGTACAAGATACGCCCCACCTACTAAGAATTATGGAGGACATTGATATTAAAAGAACACTACGCAAAACACAATTCTCGCAACACTAGACGTCATGGCCCTGTACACCAACATTGCGATCCCCGGTGGTTTATCTTCGATAAAGAAAATGATGCCTAAACACAATGCACAACGCTCTATTAAGGTTGCCTCTCCTTGAATTAGTTCTAACGAAAACCTACTTCGAATTTGAGGAGAGTTGCTACCTACAAATACATGGGAGAAGTATGGGTACACTTTTCGCACCAACCTACACGAACATATTTATGGACCCTCTAGAAACAAATTTACTATCTCGTTGCACTGACAAGACGCACACATACCTACGACACATAGACGACATATTCATAATATGGGGACGTAGTCAGGACAGTCTAGATAAATTTATTCCTAAATTATTTTCATCCAACAATAAAATTCACGTCAGAATCTTCAGCCGAGAACAAACTTTCTGGACACAACACTATATCATGACAATGGGACACTAAAGGCAACGCTCTAGAGGGAACCTTTTGATAAACAACAGTATGCCAAAAATATGCAAGCCGCCATTCAAGACGTTGAAAACAAGGCATCTTTAATGGTCAAGCCACACGACTACGTCGCATTTGCGTTGAAAACCATGACTACATAGATATACTCGATCACCCTAAAGAAACCCTATCAAACAGGAACCACCCGAACACTGCCCTTCAAAAAGCCTACACCGATGTAACCAAACTTGATCGAGCCGAAGTTCTCAAACCCCGCCCTAAGATTACAAAAACAACAACGTCTCTTCTTACAACTCAGTTCTCAAGTTCTCAAACGCACTCCCAAACGTTAACATCCTCAGCACATACTACCATGTTCTCACGAGCAACCAGAAACTTAGTAATATCTTTCCCGACCCACCCAGAGTAGCCTACAAACGTAACAGTATCTTCAAGGACATTCTTCTACATCCCAAGCTAAAGACAAAAACGGAGCCAGCGTCTGGTCCCTGTGGCCGCCCCAGGTGCTCTACATGCAAACATATTCAATCCACTACTACAGTAAAAAGTACAGCGTCAGGTTGCCTTCGCCAGCTGACTTGGAGTTTCACATGCACGTCAAGCAACGTAGTCTACTGTCTAGAAGGTGCCGTTGTAACAAACAATACATGGGTGAAACTGGACAACAATTTTATACAGCACTCAACCGTCATCGCGCAGATACAAAACACAATTTACATAAAGCAGTAGCCAGCCTCTTCAACGAACATTGCCATATATTCGATAAAGCAAGGATCTGTATACTACAAACAAGTTTTCGTTCATCTCGCGAGAGGAAATATGCAGAATCATGCCTCATAGATAAGTTTAAATGCCTACACCCGACGCGGATCAATTTGGAACGTGGCAATTTAGAATAGCTAAAATCTGTACCTTGAACACGGCACTCTCGTATCACTAACAAAGACACAAACACGTTATGCCACCAGCTAACCTCGATTCTCGATCTCACCTATTCCTCCATTTCCAGTTGTTCCCTGCCTCCCCTTTAACGCTCAATTCATTATCGTGTTCCGCGCTTTTACGCATATGCCAACCATACGAGCTATTCCGCGTGTACAGCTGCGCCCTTCCGTTTTTTCTGTGGTCGCTTTCCTATTTGTTCATCCGTTCTTTTTGCTTTCCGGATGCTTTTTACTTTATGTTTTTGCTATTTTTTTTTCAAAGACCCACACCAACACATTCCCAAGTGCCAGACGCCAGGATACCTTTTTCGGCGCCTCGAGAACTAAGGGACGCGCCACTTCCGTATGCCCCTGCGACGACTTTGTGGAGGATAATTATACGTCCACATTAAGCTGTTTAACTATTTATTGTAATACGAATACATGACTGCCTGGCAGAAGCCCCGCGAGCGCGCCTGTTCCCCTCGGAAGCGTCTCCTCTGCTCCCCGGTGCTGCGTGTAACAAGACCAAATGTTTATTTTACACGCGCTACCCGGGACGCTCATAGTTACCAGACGGTGGAGGTGAAACCGAAGCTCGTTGAACAGAAACTGTGTGCTCCCATATCACTCCCCTTCCTCGTAAAATGAAGATACAAATATATTCAGCAAGGATGTCGGCACACAGGTTTAGGCGAACCGTCAGTCAAGCCCCAAATCCCACAAGTTGACGCACAGTTCTTGAACGCGTGATGCACGGAAGTGTGAGTCTTGGTCATGGCTCGGTGTTGTTGAGCTGTTGCTCTCCACGTGCCAGTTTCAGTCGGTCCAAAGAGATGACTTCGGATCACCCACGAATTTCAATAGTGAAAGTTTTCGGGTGGTGACGAAGTACTTTGAATGGTCCGTCTTATAGAGGCTGAAGGGGTTTCCTCACAGCGTCGGGGCGCAGGATAACGTGGGTGCAGTTGTGCAAGTATTTGGACACGTAAGCAAGAGTAGCCTGCTTCGCTCGAGGAGGCCGTCCATCATAGTCGGCAAGCGTGACACGAACTGGAGAGGGTCAGGCAAGTGCTCGTTTTTGCTCACTTCTATAAATTGGCCAGGGAGGAGAAGGATGATAGAACAACTCAGCACTGACGCATTTCAATTCACTTTTCAGCGTTGTGCGCATGTCGAGCAGAAGAAGTGGCAGCGCTTCGGTCCATTGAGTTGGTTCTTCGTAGACAGTTGTAGAATATTTGAGCGGCCTATGCATACGCTCGACCAGGCCGTTAGCTGCTGGATGATGCGCCTTGGTCCGAAAACGATGTGTGCCGAGGAGAGCAAGTTCCTCGAAAAGGACAGTCTCAAATTGGCGTCCGCGGTCTGTTGTGATGGTGCATGATGTTCTGAAGCGTGCAATTCATGTCTGCAGGAATGCCTTTGCGACGGTCTCAGCAGATTTATGTCGTATAGGAACGGCTTTAGACCAGCGAGTGAAGCGATCGACACAAGTAAGTATGCAGCAACAATGTTGGGAAGGTGGCAAAGGGCCAATTATGTCGATTTGGACTTCGCTGTACCGGGCGTCTGGTGGCAGGAAGGTGGACAATGGAGTCACAGTGTGACGGTGTATCTTTGAACGTTGGCACTGAGTGCATTTATTTATTTATTTATTTATTTATTTATTTATTGAACAAACCTTACAGGCCCTTTGACAGGGCATTGAGTAAGGGGGGTAATAAAAAGTGCAAAGTAACTTCTCAGTGTACAAACATACGGCTCAAATTTGCAATTTAACACAAAGGAGAGGAATCGATAATAATGTGGTATGACGGCAAATATAAGTTTGGGCGAGAAAAAGGATAACAGAAAAAAAAATTATTGGCTGGCATTATACATATGGCAAAATTGCACACAAGAACTCTAAAGTATACCAATGACAATGACAACAGTAAAAAGAAAAGAAACTACAACCAAAGATAGACGGCCAAATATGCGGATTCCAGGCGCAGGAACAGTAGGCAGGGTTTCAAAGACGCACAATGGTAGGGCATGATAAAAACGCAGGAACTAATGGCGTGCACAGTAAAAACATTTATCAATATAAGAAATGCAGTCGAGCACAAAGTGGGATACTAAAAAACGAAACAAAACACGTGCAGCGGTACCAAAAATGACGGATGTCTTTGGTTTTAAAGCTGTCAAAATAACAAATAAATAAATACATTGGTGGTATACAGAGCATGGCACCGGAAGTAAAACAAAATTGGAAAAACTAGTGGCAAGTTTTTATTGCGAAAAGAAAGAGTGCAGAAGTTGACGGAAACTACCGTGGTCTGTTTCGGATGCGATGTTGTCTGGAAGACCATTCCACAAACGTAAGGCGCGAGGAAGAGCAGATGAGTTGAAGGCGTGAGTTGACACATATAATCGCGTGAAACTTAAGTGATTATACAACCGACGTGATGTGATGGAAGGAGCATCAAGGTGAAGTGGGAATGGTCTGTTGCTGTATGCCTGCTTGTGAAAAAGGCAGAAAAGGGCAATGTCGCGACGAGCACTAAGGGGTTCAAGTGAAAGATTGAGCTTAATTTGCGTTATGCAGTTATGGTTGTCCTAATTGCGTGAAATGAAACGCGCGGCCCTATTCTGAACCGCTTCAAGCATGTTAATTAAATAATTGTGGTAGGGGGACCAGATAGATGCGGCGAATTCAAGCTGTGGGCGAACGAAGGTGTGATAAACTAGTTGACGAGCGTGAGTGGGACAGTTATGTAAATTTCGACGTAAATATCCTAAAGATTTTGAAGCTTTTGCGCATATGGTGGTAATATGGTGAGACCAAGAGAGGTTCGGTGTGAAATGAATACCAAGGTACTTATGAGATGATGCCTGCGACAGTTGCTAATTGTTAATAGTGTAGCAGTAGTTGGAAATGTTTTGCTTGCTTGTGAAGGAGATTATTTTGCATTTTTCTGTATTCAGCGACATAAGCCATTTTTTACACCAGTTGTTAATGCGGTAAAGGTCGTTTTGCAGCGTTAAGTGGTCGTCGGTACATGTTATTGGATGATATATGATGCAATTGTCAGCGAAGATTCGCATGCAGGAAGAAATGTTTTCTGGCAAGTCGTTTATGTAGATTAAAAACAATAGGGGGCCAAAGACGCACCCCTGTGGTACGCCCGAAGTTACTTGAGAAAGGGAGGATTGGAAATTGGTAATAACCGTGAACTGCTGGCGGAGTGAAAGGAAGTTACGGAGCCAAGATAAGGTTAGCGAGTCTAATTGAAGGGCAGATAATTTAGAAATCAGACGGCAATGGGCGACGCGATCAAAGGCTTTTGAGAAATCAAGAAAAATACAGTCAGTCTGGAGGTTATTCTTCATGTTGCAATGTAGTTCTGTACTTAATTCTGGTAGCTGGGTTTCGCAAGAGAGACCTTTTCTGTATCCGTGTTGGTTGTTGAAAAAGAAATTGTTAGATTCTAAGTGTCGCTAAACATGAGTAGCGATTATGTGTTCATGAAGTTTGCAGCAGATGCAAGTTAAAGAAATTGGGCGGTAGCTTTCGGGAGTATGTTTATCACCGGCTTTAAACACAGGCACTACTTTACCAATTTTCCAATCGGAGGGAAGTTGACCAGTCGCTAAAGATTGCCTGAAAAGGTGGTATAAAATGTTAGCAGAAACGGAGACAGTCTTCTTAAGAATTTTAGAGTTAATATTGTCAATGCCGGCTAAATTTGATAAATTAGGGTGTTTAATTAGAAGTATTATGCCCTCGGCAGTTATTTCGATTGGTTCCATACATGGGAAGTCAAAATCGGGTACGTATGGAACGTCAAAATGGTATTGCCGGGTGAAAACAGATGAAAAGAATGGGCTAAGTGCCGAGGTGCAATGACTGTCTGAAAGTGGAACATGATTGTCGTCTAGCAGAGATATCTGTTGCGGATCGTGTTCGGGGGATACAAGTTTCCAAAACTTCTTAGAGTTAGATTTAAGAAGGGAAGGTAAGTCACTAGAAAGATATTTTTGTTTAGCAGACTCTACTGTGGAACAGTAAGCTATCATAAAATTTTTGTATGCCTTCCACGCGGAAGGCGTGCTATGTCGTTTTGCTGTGAGGTATAAATGTTTCTTTTTGTTTCTAAGCTGCCGGAGGGATGTTGTAAACCAGAGGATTGATTTATCGTTTTAGACTGTTATTAGCGGGACGTACTGATTTGCTAGCGCACACAATTTGTCTCGGTAAAGTACCCAGTTGTCTTCGATGGGACGACTGTCGAAAGATGGTAGGAATGTGTGAGTGTAGAAGGTATCGAGTTCAGCGTTAATTTTGCTGTAGTTGGCTTTACTGTAATCGAGAATTTTTTTGCTGTCGTTGCCGGAGAATGGTGGCGGAATGTTAAGGGAAACTTGAAGGAATTTGTGATCATTAAAACCATCCATGTGTAGTAGGGTACCTATGGTTTCAGGAGCCGTCGTAAGGATTAGGTCGAGGATGTTTGAACCGCGTGTGGGTTGCTTCACTATTTGAAACAAGTTAAAATCTATGTTTAGGTAGATAAATTCTGTGGACATGCGGCAGGGGGAAGACAACTGGTTCCAGTCTATTGCAGCAAAATTAAAGTCGCCGAAAATGTAAATGGCATCGGTGCGACATATCTTGATAGCCTCAGTGATGCTACTGCGCCGTTCGTTCACAAATGAATGGCTACAATCAGGAGGTCGGTAACAATTGCTGATGAGCAGAGTGGAAAACTTGGTTTTGCAGGCTACCCAGATAATTTCTATGTTAGAGTGTGCATTGATTACGTATGATTGTAGAGTATTTTTTATTGCAAGAAGAACAACTCCGCCTCGCTTATTTGTACGGTCATTTCGGTATATGTGCAAATTGTTACGATTAGCGAGAATTTCGCTATCGGTGATGTCAAGGTATAGCCACGTTTCGGTAAGGGCAAGTATGTCGCAATCACTGTCGTCAAGGAAAGAACAGACCGAATCGCGTTTCGGTAGTAGGCTGCGGATATTACAAGATGATATCGATAATGAGCAAATGGCTTGATGTGACTCAGCTTTATTCCGATCTTGCATGCACGTGTTAAACTTTAGCTATCTGCTAGCTGGAACAACTGAGTCAGTGATGATATCATATATGTAGGTGTTTTTGTTAATATACAGACGGTTGACTGACACTTTGAAAGACTTGTTTTGGGCTTTGGCAAAGCCCACCAATTTACGCCTTGCTTGTCGTGTCGCTGGTGGTGTCGTTGGTGAATCTTCGCTGATGGAAAATGTCGTTCCTTTTAATTTTCGTGCCGAAAACGAAATCTGCTACTTGTCTTTGAAGAACGTTAGTTTTGCGATAATCGGTCTGTTTTTTCTTCGGTGAACTTGCCGAGCCTGTGAACACGCTCGAATTGTGAACTAGTGGTCGTTATTTCTAATCGTTCAGAGCAAACGCTTATTATTTTTTCCTCGGCCTTGGCCCATTCTTCTTCCACATTATCGTCAATCCCAAAAAAGAGAAGATGTGATCGTCGCTGCCTGCTTTCAGCATCGTTGCAACGAGACGTAATTTCTGCCAACTTTCTGCTGTGGAATTACCATTGATTATGCATCTTTCCTCTTCCTTTTGTCTTTTATGTGTGTCGTCACTCAGTTTCTTGGTTATATTCTGCGTATTTTATAATTTGTTTCTCTGCTCTGTATTCCGCTTTATTTTTTATATAACTTCTAATCCAAGGGCCCTGGTGCAGTCTCTGAGTTTGGGACCCTTGTCTGTACACCATTTTTTGTTACAAATTGTTATGAATGAATAATAAACTGAAACTGAAGCTGAAACTGAAACTGATCTGACACTTTTAGCAGTCCGTCGTAAGTAGGACCTTCGGTGTTTCGCCGCAATGCAATTGTTGCCTCGAGGGCAGAGACTTTAGCGTTAAGTAACTTGATCTGATTTTTAGCCGTTTCTTGCTTGTCACTTACTTTTTTCAGATGAGCTAACATTGTGGCATGATCATCTACTAGTTTATCAATGCTTTTTAACGCCGAAGCAAAGGCATCAGCTTCCGCTTTACTCATGGGGCCTGGGTTCGATTCAACATCGCCCGTCAGCATAAGCAATATGTTTAGGACGTCAGAACACAGGTTGTACGGAATACACAACAATCGTCTCAATTCACCGTAAAACTCTGGTGGGCATGCCACCGCAATAAGACAGGAATGATTGCGCTTGGTACAGGAGGCACCCCTCATATAACTAACCTGTAACAGCAGAGGACGTAAGTCACCCATCCCAGATGCGGTGCCGTACCCAAAGCAGGCGGATGAAGGCTGGCGATTATATGCACAACAGCTGAAGCCACGTGTCGATGTCGAAGTTCCGTGTTGCCAGATTGAAGCGCCGATTACATACAAGTTTGGCCTCAGAAGGGTTGCAGTAGGCCAGGGAAGAGGCAGGCGATCAGGGTCGGTCAGCTCGCAGGATCCGGGGACCCAGGAGCAAACGGCCCAGGTGACCGCAGCCTGTAACAGCAGAGGACGTAAGTCACCCATCCCAGATACGGCGCCGTACCCAAAGCAGGCGGATGAAGGCTGGTGATTATATGCACAACATCTGAAGCCACGTGTCGATGTCGAAGTTCCGTGTTGCCAGATTGAAGCGCTGATTACATCCAAGTTTGGCCTCAGAAGGGTTGCAGTAGGCCAGGGAAGAGGCAGGCAATCAGGGTTGGTCAGCTCGCAGGATCCGGGGACCCAGGAGCAAACGGCCCAGGTGACCGCAGTTTGTAACAGCAGATGACGTAAGTCATCCATCCCAGATGTGGCGCCATACCCAAAAAAACTGTGCGACTAATTTGTGCGACTAATGTCTGATGTCTTTATTCATGCCTGGCCACAGGCATCGCGTGGTCATAAGCGCTTGTATTCCACGAATTCCCGGTTGCTAAAGAGAGCGTAGAGAGTCGAATACACAGTGGCGAAAATATTTTGGCACAAATGGACGTGGTGTGCCAGTAGACATGTCACATCCAAGTAGCTGCGTGGACGTTTGCAAGGGCACTCCTTGAAATACGAGAGTCGTTGAAGACGCTCTTAGCTCTCCGAGTTCGTCATCGTTCCTTTGTTCCTATGCCATTTTGACGAAGCTGATCGAATTTGAATGCAAAGTCAAGTTGCTCATTTGTGCACGTGAAAGTGCTTCAGCTGCGGCGTTCTCGGAGCCGGTGACACAGCGAATATGAGTGTAGAATACTGATATGAATGCCAGCTGTCGAATTTCTCTTGGGGACAATCTATGTGATTGGGCCGTGAAAGCGTGAGTCAGTGGCTTGTGCCCTCCAAAAAGTGGCGGAAATATTTTACTGCCAAGAGATAGCGAGTAACTCACGTCCGTAGGTGCTGCAGCGGGTTTGTGCAGGGGAGAGCGTTTTTGAAAATAATGCGAGAGGCTTCCTTTCATTCCCAATGCATTGCTGCAGTACGGCACCTACACCATTGCTGGAAGGGTCTACTATGAGGCGGGTCAGTGCGTCAGGCAGTGCATGTGTGAGAAGAGCTGCAGTCGCCAGATGATCCTTGATTGTGTTGAAGGCGGCGTGAGGTTCATCGGTCCACTCCAATGGTGCTGTGCCTGGTCCGGGTGTTGAGAGAAAATCGTTTAATGGCATCAGTGTGCACGCACAAGCTGATATGAAACGGCGATGTAAATCAGTCCATCGACGAAATTAACGCAGTTTTCGCTTGTTTACCGGCAGAGCGAAGATTTTAACAGCTTGGAGTTTGTCAATGAGTGGTTGCATATCGTTGCGCGTGATGCGACGTCCCCAAAAGTTGATTTCTGCTGCTCCAAACAGGTATTTGTCTGGTTTGATCACAATTCCGTATTCATCCAGGCGAGAGAATAGTTGCCGCAAATGTGTGTTATGTTTTCCATCGGACGTGCCAGTGACCAGGATCTTGTCGACATATGCATATGAGGAATCGAAGCCTCGGTTCACCTCGTCGATAAACCGCTGGAAAGCATGCATTACGCAGTCCGATTGGCATTCTGGTGTACTCAAATAAACCGAAGAGTGTCGTGGCTGCTGTCTTGGGAATATCAGCCTCTCCCACCGGTATTTGCTTATAAGCATTGATGAGGTCAATTTTGGAGAACACAGTGACTCCGTGCAATGTTCTGACACAGTCATGCAAATGGGGTGCTGGATAGCGGTCAACTTCAACTTCAACTTTATTAATTCTTCTAATATACACTAGAAACGTCCTCCTTGGCTAGAAGATACCATAAGCAGCTTGACTGAACCGAAGAGACGTTGTTGTACATGGAAGGGCGATAACAGAGAGTACTTTGTAACATCAAACAGTTCAAAATCAGTTCAACCCACACAAAAAACAATTGTAACCTGTTCAAACAGAAGCCTATTGCCAGGATAATTGTCTTGCGATACAGAAACAGACAACATTCAAACATATCTGATAAGGTTAGGAAAAAACTCAAAGGGAACTACACAATTGGAATCGTCATACATAAACTATATACGTGTGTGTACATGTGAACAAAACACATTTTCAATTCCATGCGTGAAAAATTAGTAGTGTCGGCGTAATTATTAAGGATCTTTGGTCAATTGTGTTTAATGAATTCTAAATTGTATTCAGTGCAAAAACGTGGTTTATACCAAGGATCAGGGTTTCTTAGATGTACTGGTAATTTTATGGCGTTGCAAAGCCGCTATGGATGTAAGCAAATTCCTTAACTCTTCTTTTGCAAAATAAAACATCTGTAAAACGCGATATTCGTAATAGTGGTCTACCATATAACTTGGTATTTATCTGACAAAGTTTTTGTCGTCGATAGGGGATTGGTACTGGCAATGTGCCGGAGGAGCGCCTTTTGTAATGCGATTATTTTATGCATGTTAGCTTGTGTTGTGGTCCCCCATACTAACCTACAAAATTAAATTGGGAGATAAACAATGCATGATAAATTTGTAGCTTGGTTTTTACCGGCATGAGAGCTCTACAGCGAGCCAGCACCACGGCTACTGCGGGAAATTTACTGTGAAGTTGGTTAAAATGAGCATCCCAATTTAGATGACAGGAAAAAGTTATACCAAGTATTTTATCTTCGCTAACAAGCTGAATATTTTTATGTAAATAAGATATTGAATGTGCAACTTTAAAAAATTTATTTCTTGCTCTAAAAAGAACAGCTTTCGTCTCAGCATGATTAATTCTGATTCCATTTAACCATGGACCACTCAGAAAGATTACGTAGCAGTGGATTACACCTAATAATTATTTCGTTCACATCCTTTGCAGCAAAGACTAAAGTGCTATCATCTGCATATACAAAGAAATCAACTATAGCATCAATATTTATTAAGTCCTTAACGTATAAGTTAAAAAATAGTGGGCCCAGAACACTCCCTCCATTGGCAAGAAAGAAGATTGGACATCATCGATTCATACAGATTGAATCCTATTTTTCAAGTATGATTTCATCATGGCGAGGGGACCGCCGCGAACTCCATACATAGAAAGTTTAGATATAAGAATGTCAAGATTGAGGCGATCAAACGCCTTGCCAAAATCCACGAAAATCCCGAGGGCGAAATCCCCCACCATCCAAAGCTAACATAATACTTTCTTTAAAAGATAAAAAGCCGTCTCCGTAGGTCTTCCTTTTTTAAAGCCAAACTGCGAATTTGTTATAACGTCATGTTTGTCTAGAAACATTGTTAGGCATGTAGAAATATTTTTTTTTCTAGTCCGTTGGAAAAAAATGGTAGTACATAAATTGGCCGGTAATTGGAGACTTTATTTACATCAGCGTGTTTGAATAACACCGGTATTATAGCTCGTTTCATACGGTCTGGGAAAGTAGTCGACGCTATTGTTAAACTGAATATGTAAACGGACGCACGAGTGAAGGGCAAGTGTTCCATAACGTATTTTATTGGCTAGATTTGTAACTTATCGATATCTAATGGTTTGCTCTTATTGAAATTTATTATTGCTGTAACCACCTCATGTTCATTTGTTGGTTCCGTAAATATAGTATTGGCAATACTATTATTAAGTGAATAAGCAACTCGGGGGTCAGGGCTGTACACTATGCCTGCGTTCACAAAATGAGTATTAAAGTGGTCAGCCAGTGCTTTACCGCTAAGTTCACAATTATTATCAGTTATCGAGTTGCGTATTTTGTATTTAGTTTCACGACCTAAAACGCTATTTATTACTTTCCAAACCGCATCCGGACGCTTCTTGTTAATTTCAGAAGAAGCACGTTGATAGTAATCTATTTTCGCTTGCCTTAGTATTTTATTCAATCTATTTCTTTCTCTCTAAAATTCCTTAAGTTCAATTTCTGATCTCGAGTGCAGGAACGTATGACAAAGGCGGTTTTTGCTTTTTGTCAGCTTGACGTGCTCGTTCGTGATCCATGGTTTTCGTATCTTTTTTGAACGTCTGACCTATCTGAATGAAAAATGCGCAATGTAAATGCGCACTAAAGATTCAAGATCCAGCGCATCATTGGAAATGTGTTGATAAGCAATTGATTGTGTTGTTTGTTACTCATAGAATCCACTAGAAAAACTGGACAATGATCACTAATATCATAGGAAATTGTACGCGTAGTGCATAGAGGTGTATCTATTTTTGTAATGACAAGGTCGAGGGTAGATGAAGTAGTAATCAGATTAGTAGAGGCAGATAAAAGTAGTTGGCTGTTTATATCGTGTACATACTTATTATCCTCCAAAATATTTATGTGGAAATCACCTCCGCAGACAAAATGAACATTTTTGACTAAGCAGAATTCCAAAAGTTTAATAAAACAGCCTAAAATTTCCCGATACTGCCATTCGGAGGGCGCTATATTACTGACGACACCCTCTTGGTGTTTTTGACAGTTAGCATTTCGTAGTCATGACTTATGAATGAAAATTCTGGCACCATTTCATAATCATAATTATTTTTAGCATAAAGGGTGACACCGCCTCCTCGCCTATTCTGACGGTTCATGTAAAATGAGATATAGCCTTCCAGTTTAACAGCATCGCAGCTGCTTTGAAACCACGTTGCAGATATCATTATGACGTCAAACTGAAATGAAAATTCATTGCGAAAACAAGTATTGCTGTCGCCCTTGCCAACAGCGGAACGTGAATTGAAATACAAAACAGACGTATGTGTAGTATCGGGCAGATGAACATTTTGCGGTAATACAAAATCAAGACATTTCATTTGAACAGAAGGTGCAGGAATGTAATGCAACATTTAGCATATCTTAGAAAAATCTTCGTCATGCTCTATTACCTTGCCATTGTATGACCAGACGGATTTCAATTCATGATCACGTTTTCTACCGATAGCAAGTCCAAGCAACCACTTTAGTGTAGGGCACAGGGGCTCGTTCACATATATTTTCTGGGAGCTATCAATACCAATGTCTTTCATTGGTATTGCGTCACGCAATACTTCTTCAGCGCAGCGTGACGCTTGGTTCGGGACTTAACCTCTACAATAATGCTCGAATTTTTGGGGTCTCGAGTTGGAATACGATGACGTACTTCAATGTCAGTGTCCATAATTTATTCTTTGATGACTTCCCCAAATTTTCGAAAAATGTTAGGCCCACTTTCATCATCAGATTTAACAATGCCTTGTATCTCAAGATTCTTGTTTCTTGAATACTGTTCTGAGCGCACAAACCTCTTTTCAAGGTCTCGTGTCCTGAATTGGAGAGCCTGGCATTTTTCTTGAAGTACTTTATTTTCGTTTTCTAGTTTTTGTCTTGCGGATTCTTAAGCTCGTAATTTTGCCTTCAGTTCTTCAACTGAGGCGTGACTTGACTAGATGCTCTGAGCACGATTTTTATGTTTTACCTTCAGTTCTCGGATCTCATTACGCATGTCCCTTTCCATTGTCTCTCGACACTACCTTAGTTGATCTTTAAACTCTTGCTTAAGCTGAACAAGTTGAGCTTTTATTTCATTTTTCAGTTTAGGCATTTCTTTGGTCATGCTGTATGAACAGAAACAATCTCCGACACAGAAAAGATATATAAACGATGCGAAAACAAAATGCCTGGCAGCAGCGACGGTGCAACTGTATGCAATAGTAGTAATGAGCTTAAAACACAAACCTGCAGCAAAAAGGCAGACAAGCGCTCAGCGTTGCAGTAGGTACTTCGTCGCTGCTGACAAGTCACTGCGTCGCTGCTGCTGTGTTACATTGTTAAAGTAACAGTAGTCGCAGCGTGGCTGCCCGTCGCCTGGAGTAGACTTTGCAACTAAGTGGAGGGGGGATGAGCTGAGCATGGGCGCGCAATACTGAATATGCTCAAGTTCTCGCCGGGCAATGTTCAGGCTATCATGTGGCAGGCCGCTAAGACGGGCGTGCACTGGGGGTCCCGATGTAATGCGTAACGCTGGCAGGGCGTATGGCGTTCACAGCAGTTGTGAGGCAGGGAAAGTCTTTCAATAAGTCTGTGAATGTGGGGTGAGCATTCCGTTCTTCGTTCGAAGGAGCGTTGACATCATCATTTCCGTGCAGGAAGTGATGCCGCATGAATGCTCAAGTGCGTTGTAGCATTTCTCAGCCAGGAGTTCTGAAGGTCCATAAAAAGTCCGAAGTGGCGAAGAAAATCTCCTCCGATGATCACGTGCTTCACATCTGCCAAAATGAATATCCAATGAAGGTTCGATGCAGCCCAAAGTGCATCGTTAGAGATTGCTGCCCATACGTTGCAATTCGCGTGGCGTTGACGGCTAGCAAATTGTATGTGGGGACAATACGCACGTGCTACCAGAATTACACTGACCTCGGCACCTGTGTCCAAGAGGGTTTTTGAAACTTTGTCCGCGACATAAAATAAGCGAGATTCGGGCTGGCCGATTACTTAAGACAAAAACTTCCGTGCAGTAGGTGGGTTATCGCTTTTAGACGGCGTTTGCTGATCTGTTGGAAGGTTAACTTTTTTGGCAGTGGAAATTTCACAGGTGGTTGATAATGAGCTTTCTTGACGCAGCCGGTAGCAGATGAGAGGCCGCGTGGGGTTGGGCCTGGTGCCCCAGCCGCTTTCAGTGCGCGGCTGGCATGTTTCCCTGATGGGCGCATGGCTTGTGTGCTTGCTTGCATTTTCTCCTAAGTGATGATTGTACCAGGAGATGCGTGGAGTGTAAGGAGAGGGAGATGACGCGCGGTTGCATGAGATGGAGCGCAGGCGTCTTTCTCTTTGGTTCTTCAATGCTTCAAGAGTGCGCGCAATCCGCTGGACTTCTTTCTTAAGTGACTTCAACTCCCCGATGGGATTCTCTATTACTAAATCGGAAGCTTCACTCACTTTTGCAATGATGTCAAAAGCAGAAATCGTCGGTGCCGCGACCTCCAGCACCCTGTCTGCAAGAGGGGCGAGGTCATCGAGGAGCAAGTCACAGCCGCTGCCAGAACTATGCACACATTTGCGGGGACGCGCTGCAGAAACAGTTGGCGGACAAGGGAGTCGTCCATCTTCGACGCCTTCTCCCCCAAAAGCTGACGCATGCCACGTAGTAACTGGGATGGTTTGCTGTTGGCTAGGTCTTGCGCCGTTAGGAGCTGTTGCAGGCGCTTCTGCCCGGAGAGGGTAGTGCGGCGGAAGAGCTCGCGTTTCAGCGCGTCGTATTTGCCTCGGTTGGGGAGGCGAGGACAATGTGGCGTACCTCGGCGGCTTCGCTTGATGTTAGAGCTGCAATAACGTGATGAAGCTTTGTTTCTTGGTAGACGATTCTCCTCATTGAAAATTGGGCTTCCACTTGTGCGAACGAAAGCGCAGGTCTGCAGGCCAGAAACACGGGAGCTTCAGAGCGATGACTAAGACGGCAGGATATTCCTGGGCTTCGTGGGGTCTCTCAGTCGGGGTAGCGTCGGTGGTCGCCATTCCGCTTACCGTTGCTCTTTTTGCGGTTAGCTGTCTAGCTGTCCAGGACATTTGAAGGCTGTAGTGCCTGCTTTTTGAAACACCGGGTCGCCAATTATGTGGAGGATAATTATGTGGCCACATTAAAGTATTCAACTATTCACTATAATACGAATACACGACTGCGCGGCAGAAGCCCTGTGAGCGCATGTGTTCCCTTCGGAAGCACCTCGTCTGCTCACCGAATCAGCGCGTAACATGATGTAATGTTTATTTTACCCGCGCCCTCCAGCGGCTCACTGGGGCCGCTCATGGTTGCCAGACGCCGGAGGCAAAACCGAAACTCGTTGAGGCGAAACTGTGTGCTCCCACAACGCCTACGCCGAACTAGCGAGGCGTGTAAGACCAAGCCACTGCCTTCCAAATACGCTATCCATTGCGCCCAGACTCCATGTCGTCAGCTTTATACCTTAAATATACTTTGTCTTGACAACGCATCCTGAAAAAATGGCAGTGCATGATCAGTGATCACAATGCTCTCCATTGTGAATACTCGTTAGAAAGTGAGAATCGCTGCCAAACCGTAGCACGAAAGACAACTGGAATTTACTAAGAGCTAAACTGACCGAACTAAAGCAAGGACACATTCCAAAAATAACTTTCACGACGTTATCAAAGAGCATGTGGTTCGCTTCCAACGGTAAACGATGCATCGGGAAGAACAAGCATCTTTACACTAAGGCAAAACATTCGGCACCTGAAGGTGATTGGAATAACTACCGCGCGCGGTCAAAACTATGTCAAATAGAAATTGAGAGAGCGAAAGACAAATTCTTTAATCATGATCTCTCAACCTTAGTGAGAACGAATACTCAAAAGTTTGGGTAAGTATACCCTAAGCCCCTTCATCTAGTTTTATATACGGTAGCAAAACACGGCGACTTTCTTCAGACATGTGAGGTTGCTATCAAATTGAACTTATCTCTTAGCTCCGTGTTTACTAACGAAACACCGGTTCCCCCAGGTGGTAATGCTGCTGCTATGAACGTGGTCATGAATAACATTCTGATTAGGCAGGGAGGAATCGAGCATGCTATTGATCGTGTGCAAAATAATTGAGCCCCCGGACCTGACAACATCTGTCCAAAACTACTGAAGGTAACTAAATCAGTGACAGCTCCTATCCTCAGTGACAGCTCCTATCCGATCCCCAAGATAAATTTCGTACGGGTCATATGCTGCTCCAGATGGTACCAACGTGTGGTATCGGTGGGATTCGCCGATTCCGTATATGTGGTAGCGGTGGTATGGTTCTCTCGGTAATATCGGTACCAAGGTCCTATCCACTTTAGGCGAGATATAAGCAATTGCATCGAAATCTCGTTCTGAGACGAGGCTTAGAAATGAATTCCGAAGGGCATTGTTAACTAGCCATAGTGATACAGAATTTGCAGAGTCCTTCGTCCAATGAATACATTTGTTTTTGCACCAGACATCGTGCTTTGACGACACTTTTGTTTATGCGTGCAGTGCCACTAAACTTCAACAGAGTCATTAACGAAATGCTTGAACGATCCCTGAGATTTTGCCTTATAACTTACTCTTTGTGCATTCTGCCTGGGAAATCAAGCACGAAATCATCATTTATCTAAAGGCCTGTACATATTTGCGACTGCGTGATATTGCGCCTCCTCCTATGAGTAAAACTATGTGTAATGTAGTGGTATAGTTTAGTGAAACCCTTGGCGTGGGGCGAATTTTGTGCCTCTTGATATCTTAAGCTCCCAATACTTAAAGCGCAATGTTTGGCCAAGCAAGTTTGCTGCTCTCGCAGGCAGGTGCATGCTTTAAAAATTAAGCTAGGCGCAAATGTCGCTTTCAAGAAGCCTAAAGCAATAGAAATACTTTTTATGCTTTTATAAATTATATAATCATAAAACAATTATTCTTGGTCATATAACATTTTCGGTCTGAATCGTAATCTCATAGTGCATTGCGAATAATTATCCATTTGGCCGACTCCTATAATGTGATCTCACATTGTTTGATTTTATGCAGGAGTTCTTTGAGGATGACGTCAATTCACTACAGCTGTGCGTAATCTTCAGTTCTCTACCCGCCTTGGTCGCTTAGAGGCTTTGGTGTTTCCCTTCTAAGCACAAGGTCACGGAATCAAATCCTGGCCATGCGACCGCGCGTTGACAGTTGCGAAATGAAAAGAAGAAACGCCCACGGACTGTGCATCGTCTGTACGTTAAAGAACTCTAGTTGGTCGAAATTAATCCGCACTCCTCCACTATAGCTTGCCTCAGTGCTTTCCTGGTTTAGACACGTGAAATACAAGAATCAAATTAAATTACTTAGTTATTTCATTCTGGTCAGACCTTAGATAACTTTCATTTGAACTTTCGAATAAATCATTCGGCGTGTAGCTGAAACACAATATTTGATTATGAAGAAAAATTAAGCAAGTGCAACACGTTTGTAAAATGTTAAGTTGAAAGCCTGATTGCTCACTAGGCACACTTTGTCACGCTTAAGACACGTTCAAGAAGAATTAAGGACTGTCCATCGAAGGGCACGACAGAACTTACCGAAATCGCCGCACCTACTGGTATTTCGCCAGTGCCGTCAGCGCCTCGCAGAGGGAGGGGCAGTATGAGAACGCTAGCATGATGAGCGGCATCGGAAGCAGCAGTGGATACCTCCCCACCAGCAAAATGGTGTATGGGAAGGCTCTGAAAGTGGTACCAAACAGCGAGATGACGGGCCTTCGCCCATCGCTTTGGGAGCCTCGCCGACTCCCAAAGCGATGGCCTGCCTCGGCCTGCCGATCATATTTTTCTCTATTTCGTTCTGTTCCTTCTTTAGATAATTTAAAGGTTCTGTTGTACGCAGATATTATTTTTATCTTTGTTAGTAGTACTGTACATTGTAATCATAATCACTTTTCTGTTGTTGCACAAGAGCTCTTCGTTTCTGTTAGTGTACATTCTATAAATTTTATTTCTGTCCTGCCACCTATGCAATTTTTTTTTCTTATAATTACCCATCGAGGGTCCCGGTTACAGTCTTCGACTTCGGGACCCTCGTCTGTAAAACGAAAATGTAACAGTTTCTTTGTTTGTAATGAATAAACTTGATTTGATTTGATTTGGTTTGATTTGAGGAAATGCCGGTGTTGAAAGGGGAGCTTTTTGGAGAGATCATATGGTTGCTCAGCGAGACAGGAAGCAACAGTATAGTTGTGCCATGAGCTCTCATACAGGACGCAGCAATTCTAGGCACTGAATCTATGATACTACTGGCTCATGGTAGCTCCATTGTTGTTCCGGAAGCAGAGGTCAATATTCCGTCACCATACTTCTGCGTTGTTTTGGTCGCAAAGTGCGCTGAAAAACCATTGTATGATGTGATCATTGATCGCGTTCCGGGATCACGCCAACCCATGGAAGCAATTCTCAATTCGAAAGGGTCCTCGTTAACTTCTGCAGCAAGTGCACCACATGAAATGAATACATCGAAAGAAGATAGTAGACCACTGCAGGTTATAGTGGGCGCCAAGATTTCGGAGCAATGTTTGCCGGAAACGTTGGAGCATTCCAGATGTCGAGAGAAATATTTCGGACAAAACAGCAGGAAGACACAACATTTCGAGTTTGTAGAAGCTAAGCCGGAAAAAATCTTCCTGTAAAAGGTGCAACCGTCCATTCGTTGTACCTCGATGAGAGCGTAATGTACAGACCCTATCAAATGTGCCCGGGAAAAATAATAGAATAAACAGCGGTACCGAAGTGCCTACGCCTCGAAGTTCTTAACATGGCCCATGACAACTCATTGCCTGAGCATCAAGGCATTCGGGAAACCATGGAACGGGTCCTTAGATTATTTCATTGGCCCTGCGTCCAAGAGGACGTTAAAAGATTTGTCAGATCGTGCGATGCGTATCAAAGAACCTTTCCAAAGAGTAAAGTGGGCAAAACTCCGCTTGGGCGAATGCCGCTTATTGATGCGCCATTCGAATGGGTCGCGGCCCTTGGAGTCCAACATCGAGTGAGCGCGACCGGTACGCACTCACTCTTCTGGAGTTTGCAACACGATTCCCTTTACCTTCCATCGACTCAGCAACCGTAGTCGAAGGGCTGGTTGAAATGTTCTCAAGGATCGATTTCCCAAGCGAAATTCTTCGTGACCAAGCAACCTGCTTTACGTCAGTGTTGATGAGAGAAATAAGTGATTTACTAGCGGTCAAGCGCCTGAGCTTGACGCCTTATCCTCCTATGTATATTGGAATGGTGGAGCGCTTCAACGACACCCTGGAGGTGATGCGGCGGAAGCAATGCCAAGAAAAACCAAAAGCCTGGGATCGCGTACCCTGAGGTTCTACAAACGAGCCTCGGCTTTTGGCCAATTGAACTGATATACGGACGTCAAGTGCGAGTACCCTTGGCCATACTCAAGGATCTCTGGACAAGAGAGTGGCTCAAGGAGCATGTTAAAACAACATACGCATATGTTCTCGATCTCAGAAACCGACTAGAAGTGACTTTGAAGCTAGCTCTCCAGAACTTGTGCAAAGCTCAGAGGACTCAGAATGGGTACTGCGACCGGGACAGTTGCCGCCGACAGCTGAAGATAAGAGGTCGCCCGCTCATACTGCTCTCAACCAGTGATAACAAACTCATGATACAATGGAAGGTACCAACTGTAGGGACTTGAAAGAAAAATGACTTTGACTACTGGTTGGATGGTGGCAATACCACTAAACTATTACACATCAACGTGCTGAAGTGCTATGAAGACCACCAACTACTGTCCGCGTTCCCCACTTCCTCATCTGTCGTGGCAGAAGAACCAGAATCTGAGGCCCCCTTACCAAGCTTTACACCTAAAGCAGGCGGTGGATCGAAAGCATTTGCACATGTGATGTCTTTGATGAAAGACAAAGGTCTAAGCTGCAAGAACTGTTGTTGGCGCATAAAGACATATTTTCAGAATTCTCTGGCAAGACGAGACTCCTGGAATATTGTCTTCAGCTGACAACTTCAGAACTGATTCACACACCGCAATGTCCTTTGCCTTTTTACATTAAGGAGGTTGTTGAAGGTAAAGGGAATGACATGTTGAAACTAGGTGTGATCGAATGTTCAAATTCTCGCTACAATTCTCTTTTGGTTCTTGTTAAAATGTCAGAGAAAACGTATCGAGTGGCATTGATTTCCGGCTTATTAAAAGCGTAATAATCTCAGATGCCGAGCCAATACTAAGGAAAGACGTAATGTTCGCGGAAATGGGAAACAAGACCTATTCTTCAAAACTCGGTCTGACAAAGGGCCATTGGCAAGTGCCACTCGAAGAGAAGTAGAGACAAGACCGCATTTACCACACAATCCGAACACTGCCGATTTCTGTTTATGCCCTTCGGCTTTGTGACAACTTCGGCAATTTTCACTCGCCTCATGCATACTCTTCCAGCTGGCTTGAATAACGTTGTGCACTACATAGATGATGCATGAGTAGCCACCTTTACCTGGAAAGGATATGTCAACACTCTCTGGCAGCTCTTCGAAAGAATTCGGAGTGCGGGCCTAATAGTTAAACCTCAGAAGTGAGAAATAGGAACCACTTCAATAATATTTTTAGGTTCTCGGTTAGGAAGCAATGAGATAGAGCCTATCGACCGCACGATAGAAAAGATACTGAATGCTCCAGAGCCAGTACCCAGAAACAAGACGCTCTTTTCTTGGACTTGCTGGTTATTACCCAGACATAATTCCTCATTACGCTGAGAAGCCCCGACCTCTAGTTGAGCTAAAGCGAAAAAGATAAAGTAGCCGGGTGATTTGAACCCATGACAGAGAAAATGCATTTCAAGGTCTGAAGAACGCGCTAATCTCTAAGCTCATTGTAAGGGCGCCTGACGTCCAGAAGGAATTCATTCTCCACACAGACGCCTCTGACACTGGTACGGGTGGAGTTTTAATGCCAGACCATGACGGGGTCCTTCATCCCGTTTCATATGCAAGCAGGGAGTGTCTCCCACGTGGGACGCGATATTCTGCCATTGAAAGGCAATGATTAACATTAATATGGGCTATCGAGAAGTTCCACGTTTTTCTTACAGAACTGCATCCACAGTCCAAATAGACCACCAACCTCTGTTCTATTTGTCGGAGGCCAAGCATCTTAACAGGAGGGTTCTTCGATGGAGTTTAGCTCTTCAAAATATTGTTCCAAGGTTGAGCACATAAGAGGTTCAGAGAGTGTTGTACCTGACTATTTGAGTAGCTCAGGATCGTCCATCGAATCTAGCGTTTAGTAAGTTCATGATTCTGTATGCTTTCATGTTTTCCCCCTTCCTTCAATTCACTATGTCGCTCAATTTGTTTAGTACATGTACTGTTTGGAGTATCACGAGTCCGTGCGCATCTCTGAAGGTATTTTACAGTGACGCTGTAAATCGCTAGCCGATTCGTCCATCCGTGCGTCCGTGTGTAGGTCGCTTGTACGCCGAAAACTCCTCCAGCGGAACCCCATGCGCAGGCGCGAAAAATGAAGAGATAGGGAGACGCGCGATAAGCCAGCACCTCCTAGCTAGCACAAGGCCTGTTTATTCTGATCCATGACGTCACGCTACCTGACCCTAAATTTCCATTGACAATGCTGACGTGATGAAAGCGGTGAAGTCAAAATCACTGTTGCCTACTCGGGAACATCCCCATTAGACTCTGGCAGTCAGGCCAGGTAAGCGGACGTCATTTACCGGAGTGAAAAGGCCTTATGCTAAGTGTTGTAAGTTTAGCTGCGCCAGTAGTGACGTCGTTGCTCTGAGTCGCAGCTGAGTGCGCGCACAGCAGTTTCTCTCCGGCTGCGAAATGGGTAGGCCACGCCTCTAAGGTATTCCTTGGGAACCGGCATCCTTCGATCCGCAACGCCGCTAGCAGAACGAGCTCGTCTACGCCGTGCCAGTGCTGCAGCCCGGGTACAAGAACAGGCTAGTGCATCCGAGCGCAAGCAGCAACGGCCTGCCGAGGATCGGGCCGCCTACCAAGCCATCGTTTAATGAACCGCCGGGTTCATTAAAACCACATTAGAATCAGGTACTTTTCTAACGTAAGGTCTGCGAAGTTTTCCTACTACAACGTTACCCTTCCCAAGCTACAGAAAACTCACAGTAAGGCACTCTGGAGTTCTAGTAAAGGCGATAGCACTACAATGATAACTATTATTTCACCAACTGGTAACGCAATCGCGACCACGCATGCGCTCATGTGCTAAATGACAAGTTCGTACAGGCCTTGTCGGTGTCTTCGCATGTTACTCCTCCTCCCGAAATACGACCTAAAAATCCCTCCAGGTGGATCCTATAGCATTTAATTGTAACGGTATTAAATCAATCATAACTACACTGGAATTAAAATCGTCATGTGGTGTCGATGCAATTAACGTTAAATTTTTACGCAGTACTGTGAGTATCGGTCTATAATTTTAGAGTAAATTTTTTCTCAGTCGCTTCACCACAACAAATTGCCTCAAGGATTGGAAAACGGCTAAGATTCATCATCATCATCATCATCATCATCAACCTAGTTACGCAAACTGCAGGGCAAAAGCCTCTCCCATACGTCTCCAACTACCCCGGTCATGTACTAATTGTGGCCATGTTGTCCCTGCAAACGTCTTAATGTCATCCGCCCACCTAACTTTCTGCCGCCCCCTACTACGCTTCCCTTCCATTGGAATCTAGTCCGTAACCCTTAATGACAATCGGTTATCTTCCCTCCTCATTACATGTCCGGCCCATGCCCATTTCTTTTTCTTGATTTCAACTAAGATGTCATTTACCCGCGTTTGTTCTCTCACCCAATCTGCTCTTTTCTTATCCCTTAACGTTACACATATCATTCTTCTTTCCATAGCTCGTTGCGTCGTCCTCAATTTCAGCAGAACCCTTTTCGTAAGCCTCCAGGTTTCTGCCCCGTAGGTGAGTACTGGTAAGACACAGCTGTTATACACTTTCCTCTTGAGGGATAGTGGCAACCTGCTGTTCATGATTTGAGAATGCCTGCCAAACGCACCCCAGCCCATTCTTATTCTTCTGGTTATTTCAGTCTCATGATCCGGATCCGTGGTAACTACCTGCCCTAAGTAGATGTATTCCCTTACCACTTCCAGTGCCTCGCTACCTATCGTAAACTGCTGTTCTCTACCGAGACTGTTAAACATTACTTTAGTTTTCTGTAGATTAATTTTCAGACCCACCCTTCTGCTTTGTCTCTCCAGGTCAGTGAGCATGCATTGCAATCGGTCTCCTGAGTTACTAAGCAAGTCAATATCATCAGCGAATCGCAAGTTGCTAAGGTATTCTCCATCAACTTTTATCCCCAATTCTTCCCACTCCAGGTCTCTGAATACCTCCTGTAAACATGCTGTGAATAGCATTGGAGATATCGTATCTCCCTGTCTGACGCCTTTCTTTATTGGGATTTTATTGCTTTCTTTGTGGAGGATTACGGTGGCTGTGGAACCGCTATAGATATCTTCCAGTATCTTTACATATGCTTCATCTACACCCTGATTCCGTAGTGCCTTCATGACTGCTGAGGTTTCGACTGAATCAAATGCTTTTTCATAATCAATGAAGGCTATATATAAGGGTTGGTTATATTCCGCACATTTCTCTATCACCTGATTGATAGTGTGAATATGGTCTATTGTTGAGTAGCCTTTACGGAATCCTGCCTGGTCCTTTGGTTGACAGAAATCTAAGGTATTCCTGATTCTATTTGCGATTACCTTAGTAAATACTTTGTAGGCAACGGACAGTAAGCTGATCGGTCTATAATTTTTCAAGTCTTTCGCGTCCCCTTTCTTATGGATTAGGATTATGTTAGCGTTCTTCCAAGATTCCGGTACGTTCGAGGTCATGAGGCATTGTGTATATAGGGCGGCCAATCTTTCTAGGACAGTGTTCCCACCATCCTTAAACAAATCTGCTGTTACCTGATCCGCCCCAGCTGCCTTCCCCCTTTGCGTAGCTCCCAAGGCGTTCTTTACCTCTTCCGGCGTTACTTGTGGCATTTCAAGTTCCTCTAGACTATTCTCTCTCACTTTATCATCGTGGGTATTACTGGTACTGTATAAATCTCTATAGAACTCCTCAGCCACTTGAACTATCTCATCCATATTAGTAACGATATTGGCGGCTTTGTCTCTTAACGCACACATCTGATTCTTGCCTATTCCTAGTTTCTTCTCCACTGCTTTTAGGCTTCCTCCGTTCCTGAGAGCCTGTTCAATTCTATACATATCATAGTTCCTTATGCCCGCTGTCTTACGCTTGTTGATTAACTTAGAAAGTTCTGCCAGTTCTATTCTAGCTGTAGGGTTAGAGGCTTTCATACATTGGCGTTTCTTGATCAGATCTTTCGTCTCCTGCGATAGCTTACTGGTTTTCTGTTTAACGGCGTTACCACCGACTTCTATTGCGCACTCCTTAATGATGCCCATAAGATTGTCGTTCATTGCTTCAACATTATGGTCCTCTTCCTGGGTTAAAGCCGAATATCTGTTCTGTAGCTTGATCCGGAATTCCTCTAGTTTCCCTCTTACCGCTAACTCATTGATTGGCTTCTTATGTACCAGTTTCTTCCGTTCCCTCCTCAAGTCAAGGCTAATTCGAGTTCTTACCATGCTATGGTCACTGCAGCGCACCTTGCCGAGCACGTCTACATCTTGTATGATGCCAGGGTTCGCGCAGAGTATGAAGTCGATTTCATTTCTAGTCTCACCATTCGGGCTCTTCCATGTCCACTTTCGGCCAACTCGCTTGCGGGAAAAGGTATTCATTATCCGCATATTATTCTGTTCTGCAAACTCTACTAATAACTCTCCTCTGCTATTCCTAGAGCCTATGCCATATTCCCCCACTGACTTGTCTCCGGCCTGCTTCTTGCCTACCCTGGCATTGAAATCGCCCATCAGTATACTGTATTTTGTTTTGACTTTACGCATCGCCGATTCCACGTCTTCATAGAAGCTTTCGACTTCCTGGTCATCATGACTAGATGTAGGGGCGTAGACCTGTAGAACCTTCATTTTGTACCTCTTATTAAGTTTCGTAACAAGACATGCCACCCTATCGTTAATTCTATAGAATTCCTGTATGTTACCAGCTATGTTCTTATTAATCAGGAATCCGACTTCTAGTTCTCGTCTCTCTGCTAAGCTCCGGTAGCACAGGACGTGCCCGATTTTTAGCACTGTATTTGCTTCTTTTGGCCTCCTAACTTGACTGAGCCCTATTATATCCCATTTACTGCCCTCTAATTCCTGCAATAGCACTGCTAGACTCGCCTGACTAGATAACGTTCTAGCGTTAAACGTTGCCAGGTTCATATTCTAATGGCGGCCTGTCCGGAGCCAGGGATTCTTAGCACCCTCTGCAGCGTCGCAGGTCTGACCGCCGCCGTGGTCAGTTGCTTCGCAGCTGCTGGGGACTGAGGGCCGGGGTTTGACTGTTGTGTTCAGATAGGAGGTATAGGAGGTATATAGATTATTTTTATTCATAAATATGTTGATACGCGTAACCCTTCTAATTATATGCCCATTAGTTTGGCTTCAGTGCCCTGTAAAAGAATGGAACATGTAATTTATTCTGAGGTAATCAATCATCTTGAATCTAGGAACTTTTTTACATCTAGCCAACATGGTTTTCGTAAAACATTCTCTTGTGAGACCCAGCTTCTTTGCTTTACAAACCACTTGCATTCTAACTTGGACGCAGGATTTCTTCCGCACTGTATTTTTCTTGATTTGGCTAAAGCATTTAAAAAGTACACCGCACATTACTGCTACCTAACTCAGCGCACTAAACATTGATACTAATGTACTTACTTGAATAAAAGCATTTCTATCACGCCGCATGCATTTTGTAAACGCTAACGAAGTTAATTCAATTCTAACACCCGTCAAATCTGGCGTTGCACAAATGTATGTACTTAAGCCGCTATTACTCTTGATCTACGTTAATGATCTACCTGATAACATTTCGTCTAAAATTTCCCTTTTACAGATGACTCCGTAATACATTGCAAAATTATTGATGACGCTAATATTTCGACTTTTCAGGGCGATATAAACAGATTGCTTAACTGGACTAAAAAATGGCACATGCAACTTAACATCAAGGAATATAAATCGATGCAAATATTCCGTACTAATGAAGCTTGTCTTGCCTATTTACTTGATCACATTCCTTTAGAGTGCGTAAGAAACTGCAAATATCTCGACGTTCATATAACTTATAACCTATCCCGGAAGTACCATATCGACTTTATAACGAGCAAAGCTAATCGCACACTTCGATATCTTCGCAGAAACTTCTCGCTCGCACCATTAGTTTTAATAAATGGAATTGTGCAAACAATTTACACGACATATGTTCGTCCACAGTTCGAATATGCATCATCAGTATGGTACCCACATCATGCCACCTGAATTAACTACTTTGAAAGCGTCCAGAATCGCTCCGCTCGATTTATACTAATTAGCATCGTGCGGCAAGCGTAGCAGAAATGACTACACTGAACCTATCTTCGCTGTTAATCCGCAGGAAACAACCACGCCTATACTTATTTCGTAAGATGTACTAGAAGAACGCAGCGCTTCGGGCTGCGAGTCCAAACCTGGAGACTTCAGGAGCTCTGGGCGGAGGAAGCGAGGCTGTCGGACTGCGGGTCTGAACCTCGAGACTTCAGGAGCGCTGGGCGGAGGAAGCGAGGCTGTCGGGCTGCGGGTATGAACTTCGAGACTTCAGGATCGGCGGGCGGAGGAAGCGAGGCTGTCGGGCTGCGAGTCCGAACCTCGAGACTTCAGGAGCTCTGGGCGGAGAAAGCGAGGCTGTCGGGCTGCGAGTCCGAACCTCGAGACTTCAGGAGCTCTGGGCGGAGAAAGCGAGGCTGTCGGGCTGCGGGTCTGAACCTCGAGACTTCAGGAGCGCTGGGCGGAGGAAGCGAGGCTGTCGGGCTGCGGATATGAACCTCGAGACTTCAGGATCGCCGGGCGGAGGAAGCGAGGCTGTCGGGCTGCGAGTCCAAACCTCGAGACTTCAGGAGCTCTGGGCGGAGGAAGCGAGGCTGTCGGACTGCGGGTCCGAATCTCAAGACGTGAGGAGCGCCAGGCGGAGAAGGGAAAGTGGCGTGCAGCGCGCCCGAGCTTCAAGACTTCAGCGATGGTCCGCCCTTGTCCAACATCCAGCCGGTGGTGTTCTCGGGTCCTGGTGACATGGTGCTGAAGGCAAGAACTCCATATTACCCTCCTACGACTCCTTGGCCGAGCTGCGGATGATCTTAGAGAAGCAAGCAGCGAATGATGCTCACGTGGCCGACGCCCGGCAGCTGCACTGCCCCACAAGTCAAGTAATTGTGACCGGTCACGGACGTTACTATTTTGTGTAGTGTACTTGTGGGAGAACATCTTGAGCTGCATAAACGTTTTTGTGAGTCTTGTAATCTTGTTTAGTGGGTTCGTGTGTGTGATGTTTCGTTCTAATTATATACCTGTTTCGTTTACAATCGGCTCCATTGTTTCATTTCCCCACTGTGGAGTCGTCTCACTGGTGGGCAGAACAATTCGAATGGTGCAAATGTGGATACACTGCAGGGCAAAGAACCCCGCATTAACCTAAGCAAACCAAATCATAAGAGGCACTTATTGGCGAGCGCGTGCACGTAGTGGAGCGTGGTCAGCGCGATCGATAGCATCACAGGCATATTTACTTGTCGTGGTCGTTATCGATGGTAGCGAGCTGTCTACCTGTAGCGTTGGTTCACGGCCATACGAAAGGTAGAACGGTGAATAGTTGGCACAGTCAAGTCGAGAAGAATTACAGGTAAAGGTAATGCAGGTTAAAGGGGAGTCCCGATAGCGATGATCGGCTGAAACGTATTTCGCCAGCATACCTGTAAGGGTCCGGCGTAATCGCTCAGTCAAGCTGCTGCCTTGGGAATGGTAGGAGATGGTTAGCTAATGATGGGTAGAGCAGACGCGCATAGTGTCACCAATGACTTTGGACAAGAGGGTATGGCCTCGCTCTGTGAGCACTTGACGTGGAGATACATGCCTCAAGATGATGTCGTGTCGCAGGAAATCAGCCACATCAGCTGCGTATCCGCTTCAAAGAGCGCCTGTAATGGCGTATCTGGTCGCGTGGTGAGCAGCAATGGCAACCTATTTTTTACCCAACACAGATACCGGAAAACGGCCCAGGATGGTCCAAGCCGACACGACCTAATGGCTCTACAGTGATTTCAAGGCTGCAGATAACGAGTGGAAAGCAGGGATGGCTTCTTGCGGCGTTGACAAGGTTCACAAGCTGCGACGTAACACCGCACAGAACGTGCTACGTCGGGACAGATGAAGTGGCGGCGCCATCTGCCCTAAATGTGAGACACACAGAGGTGGCCAGTAGTGCGCGCGTGGTGAAGTTTCTTTAGAACGGTCGAACGGAGCTGCTTTGGGATGACGACAAGGAGATCAGGGCATTCGGTATGGACATTACGACGGTACAAAGTACCATTGCGGAGAACGAAACGGCGTGGAAGCGTCGTCGGGAACGGATTTAAAACGATCGATGACCACTTTGAGTAAGGCATCAGAACGTTTCTCGTCGGCGATATGGAGGAGCTGCGACACGGAGAAAACACACGTGGCATTCTCGATGTCAGGGAAGTCATAGCTGTCGATGGGGCAACGTGACAACATATCTGCGTCTTGGTGCAGGTGTCCGTACTTCTGAATCACAGCGTATGAAAATCTTGGAACCTCCAAAGCCAGCGGCCCAAGCGCCCCTGGGATCCTTCATGGAGGAAGCCAGCATTGAGCATCATGATCAGTTACTGCGGAAAAGGACGGCCGTAAAGGTAAGGACAGAACATGGCAACCGCCCAGTCAACGGCCAGGTATTCCCAATCTGCGATAGAATAGTTTCGCTCTGACTGTGAGAGGAGGCGGCTGGCATAAGCAATAACACGATCGCGGCCACGCTTTCGATAGGCTAGAACAGCGCTTAAACCATAAACACTGGCATCCGTACGGAATTCTCTAGGGCATTGGGTAGAAGGGGGCGAGGATCAGTGGTTTGGTCAAATGCGCCATACTGCAGTGGAATGCCGGGCAACGGAGCGATAAGATATTCTTCATCAAGAACGAGCGGGGAAGATGACAACTCGATATATGATAATGATTTGGTCGGCAGTCATACGAAGCTGGTGAGGCTTAAGCGGCTGGTGGTTGTATCACAAGTATACGAAAGAATAGGCAGTTATAGGCGGGAGGTGCGGCCGGAGCAGTCAATAAGAGCCGATTGCAGATAGAGAAAATAAAGAGGGGGAATTACGTCGTGCGGGTAACGGGAAATCACTAAGAAAGACAGCAATGGGGGGCAGGCGATGCTGACGCTTCCTGTACCGATACCAACGACAGCACACTGCCGCCATCCGCAACGCCAACAACGCCTGTTGTAAGGAGCTCTTTAATTCGTCGTCGGAAGGGAGGGCTCATAATCAGCGCAGATGTAGCATTGTCTTCAAGGTCAACTTCAAGAAAGCTCGTGGGCAAAGTTAGTAAAGGATTTGAGACCAAGGTCGACATCGCTGCTTCAGCTCCAGAAATTGCAGTTCCTACTTCCAGTTCCTAGGGGCGGGGATGGACAGCGACTAGAAGCGAAGGGAAGCGAAGGTCGAAGGAAACTGATGACGTCGCGGTGACGGAGATAGGCCGTAGTGAGGATTGGAAACAGGGTAGCCAGTGGCATTGCGATCTGGGCGAGTGGAACAGGTACGTGCAGAGCTAAGGAAATATGCACTGTCACATGTCGCAGACAGAGTTGGCCATTGGTTGCGGCAGCGATGAGTGGTGTGACGAATGTGGCAGCAGTGAAAGCAGATGGGCTTGTCGTCAGAACTGCGTTATTTAGAAGTCTTGCGGCATGTGGCGGGAAAGGACTGTCGGGGACGAGGAGGGCCGCGAGATAAGTACTGCATGCTTGGTACGTGGGTCCACGAGCACATGGAGTTGAGACCCATTTTTTCAGATTCCTGTAGAACAATGGTACGGATCGCAGCAATCATGACTCGAGAAGGATCGGTAGGCATGGTGGAGTAAAATGGTGAATAGGTGGTCTCAAGGTCGTGGCGAACGACGCTGGTTACGTTGTCACACGGGATTGACTGGCAGGCATGGTCCTCACAAGCCGACATAGTGGCGGTATTCGGCAGGCCTGCAATGTGGGGCGTGATGCGTCAGCTCTTAGCTTATGGCGTCAATAATAGAAACGTTCCCGAAAACCTGGAAGTTGAAGGCGTCATCTTCGTTAAACTTTAATGTGTGCGCCCCTTCGTTTCACTCATCTTGTCGTCAGCTATGCGGTCATGCATATATGAGTGGTAGGGATCTGTAAGGCCCGGAATTACGGGTAGGAAGGGCCCTCTTTTTGCTGGGAACGTGCTCCCGAAGGGGTCGCCGAACACTTCACGAAGACTTTCTTTGAAAATTCGTCTTCGTGGGTTCGGTACCACACGCATGTGGTGCCACTCTGGTGAAAAATGGCGTTAGCCAGCATGATCCTCGGATTGAACCTGTTATTTGTGCTGATGCGTTCATAAGGGTTCATCCACAGTTCGTCGTCAGTGCCGTCCAATCCTGAAAACAGCAGGGTCGGGAGCCCGGGAAAGCGTCACGACTGGAGCAGGTCTGACTAGTTGTGGCTGACGCTGACGGGGTGTCATCTCGGGGAGGCGTGGCAACGAATTAAATGTAGCAACCGCGGCGGTGCTCCGTAGCGAGGACGGGCATCGCAGACCTCCACCGTAATATTACGTGCCGTGCGGCCCACACAAGAAAATTATTTAGAGTGTATTTACAAGTGCAGCCCAGCCAGATACCAACATGGAAACCAGGTCGTGCCAGGTTCAGTCGCCCGTCTTCATCTTCCTTTGTGTCATGACTTAAGCGTCTGTTGTATTGTAACAGTATTAAATGTTGGTGTAGGTGGTATGAATAAAGCTGTTATTTATCACGACTACGAGCACTTGATGTGAATTGTTGGGCTACATTTTGTAATGCGCTTTAGCGGTTAGCACTTAGGCACTCTTGAAATGTACCCCCAGTGTGTCGTCCATCGCAAGCCACCTACTTTAACAAACACAGTGCATGCATGGAGATGTGAACATTATTGAAACTGTAAGGCGGATTGATGGATGGAAACTTTATCCTCGCCAATATGCTTGAGATGAAGGTGCGCGAAAAATGTACACATGTCTAAAATTGTGTGCTTTAACCTCACCTGACAGAAAATCTGCGAGGCTAGTTTAATTCCTCTACTGGGGGGTGGGGGGATGTACATAGAAATTTGGTTTAAATAGTTGCAACCGGGTTCCATAAATGCGATGCTTTAGACTATATGTGCACTTTTGTAATACCGTTAGCCGCACATTCAATTCAAAAATAACTCTGCATAATTCATGTTCTATTAAAGTCATCTTGAATTATTTATACCTTAATGTGATGTTTCGCTTTAGTTAATGCAAATTTTGCAAGTGCACCTGGTGTTCATTGAAGGCTACGCAATAATGAAATATGTAGAGTATACTTCATTCACCTAACATCATGTAGTTGTCACAAATTTACAGTGGCGAGAAGGCTGCTTATTGAACTTGAATTATGATAATATGCGCAGGTAATTTAGTTTACATACTTAAAACCCAGAATTCAAGCAAGACGATGAGCAAAACGAAAACAAGGTAAAAGCGGGAGCCAACGTTTCAATTTTGTAAGTACAAGTAATTTCCTTTGTGTTGTCCTTGGTGTCTTTGTTGGCTTCTTATGATATGATTAATAAAAATTGGGCCCTCGGTTAACTCCCTTCTTTTCTTTCCTTACTCTAATTTCTAACTTTAATTCTGTGCTCCTACTGACGTCATACAAGACGCTGATGACGTTACTGGTTATGATGATTTTCATTGCCACTCATTGAGGTTGACGCCGGCTTTTCTGCCTCACGGGACATATAATGCTTTCGCACTAATAAAGGGTGTGCAACTAAGCGCGCTCCCTTGCGGCACAACCGTCTATGAGGTGAATAGTCTAGACAAAGCATTTCCCATTCTTACGTGAAACGTGTGGTTAGACAGATTGCTTTCAATTCAGTTTAGCATCTTGCCAAGAAAAACCATTGCAGAATTCCGAAGTGGCATGTCCTGTCGTAAGCTTTCTCTAGGTCATGAAATAGGGAGAGAAGGAATCGTTTAGACCCTTTCGGTGTTTTCAAACATAGGCCCCGGACGGCTTCCGGTTTTGCTCACTGACGTAACCCGCTAAATGTAGCGAGCAAGAAAGGTGTTGATGAGGATATTGAGTAGCAGGAGTGAGTTAAAAGCTAAGCGAGCAGATTTTCAACACTTCCTCTGTGCATAACAATTTTACAAGCCAATGTTGCCGTAAGTTACAAAAAAAAATGTATTAGTCTAGAAGCGTAATGCGCATGTCTTTTAACTCAACACTTATAGACTTTCCGCGCAGTGAAACAACATAACAACGCACTTTGTGTTCTGGCGCAGTAGACTGATAAGGCCGAAGTTTCTCTGGGCCGCTCTCTCGCCGCTGTTATCGCGCGAGCGGAACCGTCTATAAAAGCGCGCCTAATATATGGCTAATTGCAAACAAGGTGTCCTATTTTGGACATATCTTCTCTGAAATCACATTGAAGGGGGTGTAGGATTTTGTTGCTTTCAAGTACACAGATTAAGTGCTAGTTCACGATTTTTTTGAAATAGTTTGTATTGACTGTTTGTCAAAGCTATTGGCCTACAATTACTAACTAGTCATGCGTGTCCTTGTGTAAGTACAACCTGCCGTGATTGCTCAGTGGCTATGCACTGCTGAGCACGAGGTCGCGAGATCGAATCCCGGCGATGGTGGCCGCATTTCAATGGAGGCGAAATGGGAAAACACCCGTGTACTTACCTTTAGGTGCATGTTAAAGATCTCCAGGTGGTCGAAATTTTCTGAATACTCCACTAAGGCGTGACTCGTGATCAGAAAGTGCTTTTGGCACGTAACACCCCATAATTTAATTAATTTCGTGTAAACACACGAATAACACTACCATCATTCGTAAAGGATGCATTATAGCCAGCTGCCCACATAGTATTGAAATAAGAGTGTTGTTCGAGTTTGCGCATGTACGTGCCTAATCATTTCGTACATGATAGGATGGCCAGCTGAGGACGAGTTGCAACAGTTGTGGGATGCCTGAAGTTCAGCAAAACTAAATGGTCGATTGCATCCTTATTTCATGCGCATTTGAGTTCGAGGGGCTGCCGCTCTGTGGGATCTTTGAGCGCCAGGAAGGCTCGCGTGTAGTGCCATGAACTAGATATATATTGAAAATGTTCCCCCAGAAAATCTGCCTGATCTTCCCGGTTTTCACCACATTGGCTACTTGGTAAGTAAAATCCCTAAACGAAACAATATTAGCACCAGCTTTTGAAGACTGCCGCCGTCCTCCTCGCCTGCGCTTTCTCTCGACGTTCGGCCCTGCCATTGGCTGAACGCCGTCACGTACTGTCGTGCGCTTTTTTTCTTTCTTGTTTTTTTTTTTTTTTTTGCTTCCGCCGACATCGCGGTGCCAAACATTGCGAGCGGCATATGCAGGCACTACGTTTCGCGCCTCCTTCGTGCTTTTCCAGCGTAGTTTCGTGTTCGCGACGCCGTGTTGCGCTGCCTTCGCGTGCAGCAGACTTGAAACTGGCGGCAAGCGACTTTTCCGGATCCCATTTGCCAAGCGAGACGCGACGCGGAGGAAGGCCTAGCTTCAAAGAATAAGTCGGGCTGATTTGTGACGGCTTGCTCCTTCACTTTATACAAATGACAGAACACGTGTTGCGGGCACATCCATTCAGTTACATAATACTCGAAGATGAACAAGCCCTCAGAAAAGCTGCTGGTAGCGCTATTCACATATCAAGGCCCTCGATTCTAGATTAAATTAATTGGTGCGTGGCTTTCTTCGTCAGTGGTCACTGCAAACTTAGAGGTTCACTCCTCGTTTTTACTCTATGCTCATTTCAATAGGTCAGTGGATAGAACACGCAGCGCAGAATTTCTCGCGCCCGCGCGCAACACATGCAAGCGGCAATATGATGAGCAGTAGCAGCCTTATACACACATGCGAGATGACTGCTGCCACGCCTCTCAAGTTCACGAAAAAGAAAAACATTGTGTGGAATTGTGTAGGTACCCTGCAAGCGAGCGAAACCACTTGTGCCTCATTAACGACGGATCGCTTCCACCAATTGATCGGTAGCTCACTAGACAGTGAAAACTGTAAAACAACTACATAAATACTGCTGGTCAATCACTCGCTCTCCCAGCCTAGTCGTAATGTTAAGGCCCGCTGTGTAAGTTGGCTGCTGGCCGACGAGGTACCGAAGCTGCCGGAGCGTGGAGGCGACGGCGGTAAATCAACCAACGCCGAGGTCGCGCGCAGCGTGGGTCAGTGTAAGAGACCACCTGCACAACCACAGTGAACTGATTAGTGATCCTGCCGTGGCACAGTCATCAAACCCACAGGGTTCCGCCGATTGTGCTTGTTCTTTTATGGCTGGTGGACTCGTTGCTGTCGACGATGACGCCACCGCACGTTTGGCAGGGTTCTGCGTCCCAGCGTCTCTCTTGTGACTTATGCAGGAACTGCAGCTTGCTGGCAGGTAGGAGCCGGGCACTCCCCCCATCACTTCGAGGACAGGTGAGGCCGCATTTAGCTGATGTTGGGGATATTGCATGCGCAAACGCAGGCAACTTCACACGCACAATGATGCAGTAAACCATTTGCATAGCGAGATTGAACTGATTAATGCAGTGTGCTGTGGCATAGCTGTGGCATAGCTTTGCAGATTTTCTTCCGTTAGCCCATTGACCACGTAAGCTTGCACTGATAATTTTGATTTTGTTCTTCTTTTTAACTTTGCGTGCTGATGTAGAGCCTCACTTAATGGTGCCATTCCGTAAAGGAAACGAGACTTTCCCTAAGTGTCGGCATTATTATTCGCTGCCTTGCTCACAGAGGTGGCGCAGCAACCAGTCTCTTTTCGCGGTACCTAGTTTTCTAAGAAAAAGGAAGGCGCGTACCTGTTGCAGTCCCCCTTGCAAAATTTTATATTCCATCTAGCAAGATCCTGCTTGTTCCGATATGATTTACAGAAGAACATACAGGGATTATGGTAGAGGGCATATAGGGCTTTTAATAGGGTAGGGCAGCTATAGTTCCTTAAGGAATGTGTGTTAACTGCTTTAGCTGCATGTTAAATTATGTGAGCTCGACAGTGTTGTGAAACCTCTACATATTCCCCATCTGGATCAGCCACTGACAGAAAAAGAAAATGTACATTTGCAGTGCAGTGATTTCGAGGTAGTGCATTTTTGTTGGTAGCGGATTAGATGCGCTAGCGGATAAACATTATACATTGACAAATTACATGCATAAGTAGCCAAATTCACTCAAAAGTCGACTCACCGACTCAATAATTTATTAAGACACAGACCAACCCATGAGTCGGTGCCCGACCCGTGAGTATAATTTTCGTATTTCTGAGCTCGTGTGAGTCCGGCCGAGTAGAATTTAATTGAATCTGAGTCTAGGTCATCCTGGCTGAGAATTCTAGCGACTGAGTTCGAGCGAGTTCACAAGATATATATAAAGTTAGAGTCTGCCTAGACCCGGTAGTTGAACAGGCACTTGTAGGTTGAGGATGCACGTACGAAAATAAAGCATCATATTTTTTCGTAAGTGCGACCTCAAGCTACAAGTGCATATATATATATATATATATATATATATATATATATATATATATAATATTTTTATTCTTACGATACCATCAACCGATGCTCAAGCGACAAGACGTCGCGAAATTAACGATGACTGTATGTATAACTGGCTCCAGTGTAAATATAATGTGAATAGTCTCTTTTGGTGGTCTTTCCACAAGTAACATTTTGGAGGAAGTTTGCGATCCCCGTGTTCGCCAAGGAGTTCAGCAGCGTTCAATACATCGAGTTTTCACCATGGCTCCGGGTGAACAGACCGCACCAGGAACGGCTGCGGCTCGTCAGACTGCTCCACTCGTCACGGTTTCCCACAATCACGACCCTGGTGTGTTCGTTGGCCTGCTGGAGGGACACCAGAGAGAGAGAGAGAGAGAGTAAGCTTTATAAAAAAGAGCACACGAGCGGAGGTAGTTCTTCCGCTGTGCAGTGGGTGGACCCTTCAGCGCAGGAGTCCAGCGACCTTAGCTGCCCTCTTCGCTTGGTTGACCAGGTTGAGCTGGTCCGTCGAGTCGGACCTCGACAGCACTGCCTTCCATTGTCGTTTGGTGGGGTGTGTTCTGGCTGTGAGCTGTGGTGTGCTAGCGCAAGCCCATACCGTGTGGTAAAGGCTTGCACATTGCTCGCAGTGAGGGCATTTATAGGAATACCGCGCAGTGTGTATGGCGTGGTAGAGACTCAAATGTGGATATAGGTTTGGAGTTTTCGCCATGTTACGGCTTCCTCTCTCGTCAGAGCATTATGAGGCGGCAGTAGTGTTCTCGCGAAAGGCGACAGTGTTGTAGGATGTGCCCGTTGGTTAACTGTATGGGCTCGGGGTGGAACTGCTCGGCGTGACCGTCTCGCGACTCCCTGTGTGCATGCGCTTGGGCGTAGACGTGTGCCTGCTGATTGCCACGTAAGGACTTATGCCCCGGAGTCCACGGGATTTGTATGTATGGCGGGAGCTGCTGCGCTCGAATCAGAATGCGGTGCGCGGCCGTAGAAACCTTGGCCCTGGACCGTCTGAGAGCCCGTCTGAACTATAACGCACTCCCAGTGTGGTCTCGTGATGATGTCTTGCGCTCTCGCTTGTTCCTCTGACTCTGCAGCGGTCGCTCTAGAAACCGATGATGCGTTTATTTTGGCCCCGTGGTTGTTCACTACGGTGGTAACAAATGCGTTCCTTCTTGCGTGCTGTCCGCGTCTACGTACAATACATTGGGGTAGCCCCGCAGGGGTGCCGGCGTAAACAGGCGTGCGGTGTGTTGCGACGCCACGTACCCGAGCACACCAGGGTTGGACCCTCCCGCGTGTAGCCGTGCGTGCCTTAGCCGTGTCTGGGAAAAGGGGCATCCTGGGGGTGGAGCCAATGCCGGATGTTTGGACCTTTATGGCCCCCCTGCGGTGGCAACACGCCTCTTTGGCCTCTGCTTCACATAGACGGCACCTCTGGACTGACCCACCTGCAGGAAATCGGCAATCGGATTTTCCTGTCCTCCTATCCAATCTTTGTCGTTAACCCGCGCCTTTTCATATTTCCTGTCTTCGCTTCACTTCTTATTACTTCCGAATTTCCTTGCGGCAAGGACTGACCGTGTGTAATATATCCAGTCTTGAGTATATGTACATGTATTAGGTTATAGCGGCGACGTATCGCTGGCGTCTGCAGGTATTAATAATTCCAACTAAGTAGGGTCCCTTTGTTGGGCTCGCTGGTGGGTCGCTACCATCACCGCCAAGTTTTCTAGGGTTTATATGGCAAACTCTTTTTCCCCCTCCAAGATCACCCTCAAAAACGAGGGCGCACAGAAGCAACATTCCAGTTTCTTTTGAAAGCGAACCAAGACGCCTTCCAAAGCACCATGTCCTTCACAGTGAAAGCAACACAACCGTCAGAAAACAATCACCTTTCCTCGTATCAAAATGCCTATCAAACACGATCGGACCAGGCTAAAAAGCATCAGAGATGGTAAGGTCACCTCATCCTTGAACGGAGAAAAAAAAGACCAAGTCTTAAAGATCGCTGAACTCATAAGTTCCAGCGCCTCTGAAAAGGCGGCGGAGGTCCACGCGAAAATCCCGGCGTAATTGACGCCAAAAGGTCCATTTTTCTTGGAGCGCGCCAAGAAGGACAAACTTCTTGCAACTGCGCCAAAAAAGGGACAGGTAACCTTAACGGTTACTGCCCTTCATGAGAGTACTTAACCTTTTATTACATGGTACCTACAACTTGTAAGCTCACACATGTGAATTTTTCCGATTCCATTAAAAGAGCTTTCATCATTAATTGGAATTGCAGAGGCCTAATCCACAATCTAGGTGACATCAAAGACATTATAGATAAGTTATCGCGAGTAGCATTCTGCCTGCAAGAAACGAACTTAGGCCCAAGAATACACATTTTCTTAAAGGTTATACGGTAGTACGAAAAGACTGCGAGCACTCCAGCCGTCTCAGGAGGGGTCGCTATTGTTCTCCAAGGCGGCGTCCCCGCACAAAACGTTGTATTAAATACTCCTACAAGGCTGTAGCTGTCCCCGTTTTAATATTTAATACCGTAACCATCTGTTCATTGTATATTCCTCCCTATACCCATTTCACTACTCGAGACTTGCAAAATTAATTGACCCCTTGCCGGAGCCTTTTGTTTTAGTTGCAGATTTTAATGCTGATTACACTCTTCAGGGCAGCGATAAAAATGACGAAAGAGGACAACTTATCGAAGATTTTATTTTAACAAACATCTGCCTTTTGAACTCAGGTGCGCCAACATATTTTTCACCTAGTTCACGTAATTTTGGCTGCTTGTTTTAGCACTTTTCTCATCGGATGTTTTTACCGAATTTATACGGGAAGTTCTGGAGACTTCACATGGCAGTGACCATTTATCTGCCATAATCAACCTAACATTAACGCTAGCCATTATATCTCGTAAATCGGGCCGTTGGAAATTACATATAGAGACTGGTCTGTTTTCACAGAAAGTGCCAGGCTGGAGGAGCTCATTTTGACAGACCTAAGCATTGATGAAATTAATGAAAGATTTACCAGGTGCATAACTGCTGCCGCTGAAAAGGCTATTCCTCAAACTTCTGGCATTGTTCGAAAAAAACTCAAGTTTTGGTGTACACATAAATGTACCGAAGCAAAAAAAACATCAATATAAGGCCCGGGGAATCTTGCCCAACACAGCAACTTTCTGAATTTCAAACAAGCCAAACCGAAAGCTCGATATATTCGAAGACAAGGCGAGAAAATGTCATAGCAGCAATAATTATTGTCATGGCAGCAATAAAAATGTCATGGTAGCAAGTTAATGGCACCATAACATCCAAAAGGACGTAGGAACAGGTCTGGAAGCTAAGGGGGGACTACTGATCATACACCATACCCTTACTTACGCCTTGAGGCACTCAGACGTTGCTACAAGGAAGCGAATATACATGCGGTGCATTTCTATAACGTCTCTAGCTCGGCGAACTATTGAAACACATTCTTATAATACAAGCTGTCAGCAGAAAAGAAAAAAATTACCAACTGCTTGTACGTCATAGGAAGAATACAACCCTCCATTCACTTTACAGGAACTTAACAGGGTAGTCCGTGTTGGCAAAAAAACCTGCAGTAGGTCGTGACCGGATTCATTATTCTATGCTTGCACACCTGTCCCAAGCATCCGTAGATACTTTGCTTAAAATTTTCAATAAAGTCTTTGAAGCTGGAATCATGGCAAAAGATTGGAAAAACGCAATATTGGTGCCTTTTTTAAAAGCAGGTAAATCCCCCACATTCCCAAGCAGCTTCCGACTCATTACCGTGATAAGTTGTTTGGCTAAATCGTACGAAAGTGTCGTAAATGCGAGATTAGCATTCACTCTTGATATACGGAACTGAAGTGACCTTCATCGGTGCGGGTATAAAAAAAAGGCTGTTCAACGATTGACCACCTAGTCCGACTTGAACATGAAATACGTGAAGCATTCTTACACAAACAGCACTGCCCGACAGTGTTCTTTGATCTAGAAAAAGTGTATGACACCTCTTCGAGATTTGGAATCTTAAGTGAACTCGCTGCTTTAGGAGTCCGTGGTAAAATGCTAAACTGTCTCGCTGATTTTGTGTCCAACAAAACATTCCAAATCCGTCTAGGCGCTGTTCTCTCCCGTATATTTATCCAGGAAAACGGTGTTTTCACGAGGTTGCATACATGGCACAACACTCTTTATAGTAAAAACGAACTCTGTTAACGAAGTCATTCCCCCCCGTGTTATGCACTCCATATACGTAAATGATGTGCAAATAGCGTGCCACGCCTCAAATTTACCAGCATGTCAAAGGTAGCTCCAGATCACAATAAATAATCTTATACAATCGGTTGAGAAAAATGACTTCCGCTTCTCTGCTCGAAAAGCTGTTGCAGTGCTATTATCAGAAGAACGAGGCTTATACTTAGACTCTTCTTTAAAATTGAATGATGTGGCGCTGCCGGTAAAAGAAGAATATAAATGCTTGGGAGTAATCTTTTACAAAAAAATTAACTTCCTCGCCGATATAAAGACAACAATACTTAAGGCGAATAAAGCGTTAAATATTCTGAAAGTGTTTTACCATAAGGAATGAAGTTCTGACGGAACATGCCGCTTGCGTATTTACCGGTCTCTTGTGCGTAGTGCACTAGACTACAGATGCGTGGTCTATGGCCCAGCCAAACTGTTTTACATTGGACGACTTGATCCAATACATAACCTTGGACTTTCACTGGCGAGCGGTTACTACAGAACATTGTCTGTCCAAAGTTTATACGTCAACTGTAATGAGCCTTCCTTAGAGCACCACAGAGCACTACTTACACTTTCCTGTATACTGAGAATTCTGTCATCACAAAAATATATATGCTACAGCATCGTACCAGAGTGCAAATCTCGAGTACACTTGACAAACAAGCCAAAAATGATTCGGCCACTTACCTTGTGGCACGAGGAATATTGTCAGACCTATTAAATTCCTCAAGAGGTCCTGCAGGTTGCCGGGAGGCCGCAAACAGTGGCTCCATGGCGCGATTTTACACGTCTATGTGACTGGACACTAACCCATCTAAAGAAAAAAAGATGCCCCACAAGAACATATCATGCAAGAGTTCCGCACCCTTCAAGGCATATATGAAAAGCACGCAGAATTTTACACAGATGGTTCTCAAACACAATAATACGCGGGTATTGGAACCGTAACAAAATATTGGGAAAAAAGCAGTCGAATAAATGACTTTGCTTCAGTCTTTACCGCCGAAGTTTATGCGATATAGACGGCAGAAAAAAAAATAACACCGAACAGCAGAAAAATTCTATCATTTATACTCACTCGTTAAGTCGTTAAGCACTTAGAGCTCGAAACGTAAAGTCCGCGTGTGATCCTCTGCTTGGCCATATCCTTAATATGGTGGTCTATAATAAATACGGAAGAACCATACGATTCTGTTGGGTGCCAAGCCATGTTTGGATACCAGGGAATGAAGCAGCAACTAGATGCGCGTCTATGGCAGCGCACAAAGTAATAACGCACACAAAGCTTGCATACAAAGACAGTATCCGGGTGATTCGTGACTCCGTGGCATCAAAGTGGCAGCTAAAACGGCATTCTTGTGCAAATAACAAGCAACGAAACCCTTGCTTGGCGAGTCGTGCAGTCGCCAGCAACGCTTCTATGAGATGATCCTATATCGACTTCCAATTGGGCATACACACCTGACACACAATTTTCTACTTCGAAAAGAAAACCCACTTACCTGCGAGTAGTGTCATGAACCACTCACAGTAATGCACATTATTATGACATGCCCACATATTAAAACACAGACACGGAAGCTTTTACAGAATCTCGATAACTTACAAATACTTTTACACCTGGAATCAATATTGGGAGACGACCCGCTAGCGCTTTGTTGACCTTTAGTGATGAAATCATTTTGCACAGACTATAAGGTAACCCAGCTTTCGCTGGCTTAACATTTGCTTTCTTAATACCTCGTGGCTGGTACAGCATGGCCTTTGTCACTTTTGCACCATTGAACCCAAATTAACTAACATTGGAGTGGTTTTCATACTTCCTCGCGAGCGCCTGCGCTCGGGCATGTCGCTGTCCGATGTGGAAGTTCGGGTGCATGTTTCTGGGAATTGGTGCGACGTGCATAGTTTCCCATAATCGTGTTGGGATTTTTGTCAGTGCGCTGGTCGTCCGCATGGAATATTCAAGACGTTTCAAGACGCATTGTCCCGCGGTTGCGCGTTGTAGCCTTTCCCTCTGGTTTACCAGGTGCGCCTCCATAATTTCCGGTGCGTTGTCGTACACCCCTGTCTCGTCGTGGTGAAGGGTAGCCGTTCCGGAAGGGAGTCCGTGCGGTTGCTTATACGCCTTGCGTATCAGACGGTCGAGCACCTCTACTTCCATATTGCTGAAATATAGAGGGACACGGTGATGGCCAATTGATCAAGCTCTGTGAAGACGCCAGTGCTAATAACAGGTGGGACCCAACGAGTATGCTCACCAATGTCATCTTTTATGTCAGCAGCGCCCCACGTGCGAATCCCACACATGAAGGCGAGATCGCCAGCTGGGACATTTTCAAATAAAAGCTACATGAACTGTTCGGTGACCCATTTGGGCGCAAGGTTGCCGCGAGAAAGGCCCTTTCGGCTCGTGTTCAGTCATCTACAGAGCCGCACATCTTATGCATCCAAGACCTCTTTGCTTTTTGCCGCAAAACAGACGACACGATGTCTGAAGCATATGAAGTGGCTAAACACTAAAAGGAATCGCGGAAGACGCTTTCAAATTGCTTGTTTTCGGCAACGCCTCGACATTCAACACCATCATAAAAGAATGCCGTCCTCTTGAACAAGCTAAGAGCTCCTGTATCACAAAGCACATCCCACGGCTACCCAATTCTCCTGCTACGTCGACATGTAAGGATCTACCACGTCCGACCACCGCATGTGGTGACACAACCCGCATTGTCCGCCGCGTGCTCGAGGCCGCTTGTTAGTCAATCTACTCCGTGACGCCTAACGATCCGCCAGCAACCACTATTGCGATGATTCAGGCCGTTGTTAGATAGGAATTCGAGAACGTGGGTCTCTACTCCATGTGTTCGTCGACTCAACCCAGAGATCCCCAGTTCTCTAGCGGCCCTCTTCGTCTGCGGCAGTCTTTTTGCGCCACATATCGCAAACCATCCGAATGGCGCACCCCGAATTACAAGCCTATCTGCTTCCAATGCTGTTGCATCGGCCACGTCGCTCGTCACTGCCGTAACCGATGGCCGCCACCGACTCGGACATGGCGCTTATTCCCGTGCCTTTGGACCTACTGCTCCTTATGCCAGCTGCCATGAAGCCACTGCCGCTGATTGCCCCGCTCCGAACCTTCACTACGGTCGCCCACTTTCACCTCAACGCTGTCAGTCTTGTTCACCCCAACCCCGTCGCATCTCTTTGCCGCCTACCCCACCAGAAAACTAGGCACTGCGGCTTCTGGAGATGAAGCTGCGTTGTCGAACCTGTCCGCAAATCCTCTGCTCGCGTTACGTACGAATGAAAAACCTTCTTGACGTTGATGGCTATCTAGTCACTGGACTGATCTCTACAGGAATCTATCTTTCTATTACTAGTGCTGCCTTCCGACGACGACTCAAAAAGCTCCTCACCCCACCGTCGGAACGAGTGGTCCGCGTTGAATGGTAGAGGTACTGTCTCTATTATCGACATGTGCACGGAACGTCTCAGGATCACCGGCCACCACATTCCTGCCCTCTTCTCCCTGATTGCACATTGCCCCCACGACCTAATTCTCGGACTCGATTTCCTCTCCGCGCATTCGGCTCTTATTGACGGCTGTGCCTTCGCATTGAGTTGCCCATTATCGCAGAACTTTCTAACTCACCCCCTTGTCGCTTATGCCCCACTGGCTTTAGTCACCTGCCACCAAGGTCATTAGCTTACATTGAACTGTCGTATTACCCACGTGTTTCTGATGGCGAGTACCTTGTCACTCATTTGCCCGAGATTCCACTGGAGTATGACGTCACCGTGCCTTACAGTTTCATTACCTATAATACCAACCGGACTCACATGCCAATTTTAACTTTGGATTGGCAAAGTAGATTCTACAGCAGGGTATTTGCCTTGCCTTGTCAAGTGGCGGTTTTATCAAGCGAGCATTAGCAGGCCTCCCACGCCAGCCTCGGGAGTCGATCCCAACACGAAGAAAATAGTTGCGGCGGACCTGTCCTCTGTGCAGCCTGAAGACCTTTGGAAAGTTTTATCCTCCTACTGAGATATTTTCGACTTCGACGATCGCTCTTTAGGGCAGGCGCTTGTGATGAAGAGTCGCATTCGCCTATTCACTGACGAACATATCGAGTTTCTGCGTCGGAACACTGAGTAATTCAAAGTGAAGTTAACAAAATGCTTTGCAAAAGCATCATTGAGCCTTCTTCGACACCCTGGGTATCACCTGTTGCCTTGGTCCTCATCTGAACAAAATTACTAATACGTCTGCCCGCTCCCACGTATAGACGATGCGCTTGGTTGCCTCCATGGTTCCAGCTATTTTTCTTCTATTGATTTTTGTCCTGGATACTGGTAGATTGCTGTTGACCATATGGACAGTGAAAATACCGCGTTTATGACGCCCGATGACCTATACCATTTTAATGCGACGCCCTCTGGATTATGCAATGCTCCGCCCACATTTGAGCGTATGACGGACTTCTTGCTTCAAGGTTTTTAGTCCGGACACGTGTCTCTGCTATTTCGACGACGTCATCGTCTTCTCGCCAGCGTTCGACATTCACTTTGGGCATCTAGCAATTATACTTGATGTTTCGCGAAAGAAGAAGCTGCCACTCAAGTAGTTAAAATGTCGCTTTGGCCGCCGGCAAATTACTGTAATGGGGTATCGCGTCGACGCTGCCGGAGTACAGCTTGATCCGGACGAAACTCGCGCTGTCCGAGACTTTCCGCTTACGAAGACAGCCGCAGATGTTCGAAGTTTTGTGGGGCTATGCTCGTACTTTCGTCATTTTGTACAAAATTTTACGGCAATTGCTAGACCCCTCACTAACGTCTTGAATAAAGGCGTACATTGCTCGTGGGGTACTTCAGAAGCCGCCTTCTCTCGTCTCATCACTTTTCTCACCTCACCACCCATCCGCACCCACTTCGACCATGATGCCCCTAGAGAATTACGTACAGATGACAGTGGTCATGGGGTAGGTGCGGTCCTAGCCCAGCATCAGCGGGGCCAGGATCGCGTTATTGCTCATGCAATCCGCCTCCCATCACTTTCGGAGCGCAACTAATCGATTACGGAAAAGGAATGCCTAGCTGTTGTCTGGGCGATTGCGAAGTTACTCCCCTACCTCTACGGTCGTCTTTTCTGCCTAATAACTGACCATCATGCTCTCTGCTGGCGCGCATCCATGAAGTATCCTACAGGCCGGCTTAGTCGAGGAGCTTTGAGGCTCCGAGAGTTTTGATATTCCGTGGTTGACAAGCCTGGCCGCCTGCATCAAGACGCTGACAGTTTGCTGCGTTACCCTGTTGACGATTCTGACCACTGAAACACTGACAGTGCTGCTTCCGTTTTCTCCGTATGACAGATCCTTCCTATCGTCGACGAGCAACGTCGACATCAAAGCACTCATCGACCGTTTTGAACATTCTGTGGCCGATGCAACTGTCCGCCTCTTTGTCCTCCGCGGCGGTATGCTGTACCCTCGTAATCTTCATCCGTACGGCTCTGATTTTCTACTTGTGATGCATAAACACCACTGCTCTACCTTTCTAGAAGAGCTTCACGACGCACCAGCAGCGGGACACCTCGGCGTATCTAGGACATACGATAGAGTACGCCACCGTTTTCTTCTGGCCGGGCCTGGCCTGTATCGTACGACGTTAACTCGCCGCTTCTGTAGTAGGCCAAGGACGCGAAAAGCACCGTTGGCTACCTGGAGCCACTCGTTATCCCGGCCAAGCCCTTCAGTCGTGTCGGCTTAAACCTCAGCCCCTTTCCGCAATCTAAATTATAGAACAAGCGGGTTGCCGTCGCCGGCGTCTACGTGACCCGCTACGTCAAACGAGCTCTTCCGACCAGTTCAGCAACTGATGTTGCCGACTTCCTCCTAAACTATAGCATTTTGATGCGTGGTGCTCCGCGTCAAATGTTCACAGACCGTGGTCGTGAGACAAACAGGAGTGTATCGAAACAAACAGAAGCACCACTACGATCTCCGTCACTGTGATGTCTATTTCACACTCTGAACCATCGTGTTGCTTTGGTGACCATCTCGTAAATTTGGCCTATGTTAAAGAACTGCTCTCCTCTTACACAGGCCCATGTCGTGAGCTCCGCCAAGTGGCCGATGTCACCTATGAAATCATTCTAGCAACTCTCTCTACGTCCTCCACTGTAACAACCAGTGACATTATCCATGTCGCCAGGCTTACGTCCGACAGCTCTCCACGCTCCTTAGACCTTTACCAGCACCTAGACGGCGCTCTTCCACCAGTGGGTAGCATTACGATACCATCAACAGATGCTCAATAGACAAGCGGCTGCGAAATTAATAATCAGCTGTCTGGGCTCTTGGCCCGACTGTATGTCTGCCTGAGAGTCTGGTTCCAGTGTAAATATAGTGTAAATAGTCTCTTTTGGCTGTCTGTACACACATAACATTATGGTGGAGGTTTGTGATCCCCGTCCTCGTCACGGAGTTCCAGAGCGTTCAGTACATCGAGCTTGTCACCATGGCTCCCGGTGAAGAGACCGCATCAGGAACGGCTCCGGCTCGTGAGACTGCTCCAATCGTTACGATTACCCAATCGCGACCCTGGTGTGTTCGCTGACCGGGAAGCACACGAGAGAGAGGGAGAGAGAGAGTAAGGAAGAGTAGATTTTAATGAAAAGAAAGGAGGAGAGGTTGGCCTGGAAAGTGTATCTCTAGCCTGCTACTCCTCACTGGGGAAAGGGGAAGTGGGAAATACAGGGAAAGGTAGGTGGCGAGTGATTATGTTACGGTACAATGAGATACTATATACACGTTGTCCAATATGCGGATGCGCACTGTAGACGCAATACACGTAAGAGAAATCTTGTCCATACAAAGAGTAAGCTTGTCACAAACAGTTATTGCGCAAACACATTTCGCACTGACTGCGCGCCTCACAGCTTCTAGAGGCGATCGTCTAAACCAGTCTCACTTAAAGAGTTCAAAAGTGATTTTATGGCACGTTGGGCACAGTGAACACTCCTCCACGCACCCAAAAGCTTTTCTTCTGAAAAGGGGCGGGAGTCCAAGCTGTCAACAGTAGATTTGAGTGTTCTTCGTTCGGCCGCATATTGAGGGCACACGCAAAGTACGTGAGCTATTGTGTCGAGAGTGTGACAGACGCTACATTCAGGGTCCCGTGCTTGTCCAATCTTGTGAAGGTATTGGTGGGTGTATGCCACACCCAGCCATAATCGATGAATGAGTGTTTCCTGGCTTCTGCGCAATCGAAGGGGAAGCCGGAATTGTAATCCAGCGTCAAGTCTATGGAGGCGCTCTTGTCGATGTTCGGGGTTGTTTCAATGTCGCGCCGTAGAAGTTTTAATGTAGGTATGGAGCTAGGCAATAATGTCATACCGGGAAAAATGAATTTTTATAATGGTTCGGTCAGTGTGCGCCTCTTTTGCTTCCGCGTCAGCCTGTTCGTTTCCAGCTATTCCACAATGGCCAGGAATCCACTGCAGCACGGTGGTATGCCCGGAATGAGACGCCTCAGCAAGCAGAGACATGGTGTCATAAACCAGAGGAGTATATGCGGTTCTGTCACTCATATAATTGGTGATGAGTTGCTGTGCTGGTTTTGAGTCACAGAACACTGTCCACTTCTCGAGACTCTGTTGCAGTATGACGCGAACTGCTTCTCGAACTCCGGTCAACTCAGCTGCTGTAGACGACGTCCTGTGTCCTATCTTGAACCGTTGTGCGATCCCCATTCCTGGCACCGTGTAGGCCGCCGCGGAAGAGGTCTGTGTCACAGAACCATCTGTAAAATCATGTTCGTAATATCCATACTTGTAAGCAATGTATGATAGCGCGAAATGCTTGAGCCCAGCAAGCGGTATCTTCTTCTTTGTTATTCCAGGGATTGAGAGTCTCAACGTTGGCTTTGCCATCGTCCAGAGTGTAACTTCGGGCATGTCATACGGTTCGAAGTCCGACGGCAATAAGTCTTGCTGCGACAACACGGCTTCTGAGTAGGCGGACACAGACCGTACGCTTGTGACATTCGTGAGTGGATTATTCCTGTGTCTAGTCAGTAGCCTTAGATGCACTCGCAATGACTCATGTTGCAGATAAACTCGAGCTGTGCACGCACGTGCCTCTGCAATAGTGCCCCAAGTAGACGCACATCGTGGTAGTCCTAGACAAATTCTCAGTGCGCGAGCCTGAGCAATTCGAAGTGTGCGTACAGCAGTTGTACTAAACCGAGAAAGTACAGGCGCACTGTAGCGGAAGTAGCCAACCAAAAGTACCTGGTAGAGCTGCAGAAGAGATGACTTGGATGGCCCCCATGATTTTCCAGACATATGTCGAATGATCTGAGTAAAGCTGTCCAGCTTTTTTCTTAATCCAGAGAGGTGCTTCGACCAAGATAAGTAACGGTCGATGATGACTCCGAGAAACTTGTAGTGGGTTACTGAAGGTATAATCTTCCCATCAATCATAACGGGGTAGCAGGCCATTGACTTCCGTGTAAATGCCATGGTTACACTTTTTTCCGGTGAGAGCTGCAGTCCGCGAATGTTTAGGTATGTCGACGTTATTGACACCGCACCCGCCGTGGTTGCTCAGTGGCTATGGTGTTCGGCTGCTGAGCACAAGGTCGTGGGATGGAATCCAGGCCACGGCGGCCGCATTTAGATGGGGGCGAAATGTGAAAACACCCGTGTACTTAGATTTAGGTGCACGTTAAAGGACCCCAGGTGGTCTAAATTTCCGGAGTCTTCCACTACGGCGTGCCTCATAATCCGAAAGTGGTTTTGGCACGTAAAACCCCATAATTTAATTTTTTTATTGACACTGCGCGCTGGAGCTTCGTTTGCACTTGCAAGCGCGTTAAGCTCGTGGTCCATATACAGATGTCGTCTGCGTACACAGAGACCGAGACTGTGCCTGCGTGTTGTTTGACCAGTCCAATGAGAACGATATTAAATAAGGCTGGGCTGAATAGACCTCCTTGAGTTACTCCGCAATAGACGGGGTGGTTCTTTGTTTCACCGTCTGGAGCTGTCATGAATATCGGTCTGTCTTGAAGACAGCTGGCTATCCATTGATGCATACGTCCCCTGATGCAACATTCTTCTAGGGCATTTAAGATTGCATCATGTAGAACGTTGTCAAAAGCACCCTTGATATCTAGAAAGGCAGCAGCCGTTAATCGACGGCGACGTTTCTGATGTTGAACAGTTGTTACTAGGTCAATGACGCTGTCGATTGACGACCTACCCTTTCGAAAACCTGTCATTGCGTCTGGATATATATTACGCTTCCCCCAAAACCACTCCAGGCGCGTCAAAACCATGCATTCCATGGTTTTACCTATGCAACTGGCAAGCGCCACAGCTCTGTAGGAAAGCATAGCATGGGGTCTCTTTCCTGGTTTCAATAATACCGTGATTTTGCTTGTCTTCCAGTGTGCAGGCACAGTTCCCGAGGACCAAGAGAGATTGTATAAAGCCAGAAGCTCTTCAGCCGCTCGAGGGCTTAGATGGCGCAAGGTAGAATATGCAATACCATCAGGACCAGGCGCACTTGGGTGTCTTGAAGAGGAAATCGCTGCACGTAGCTCTTGCAGCGTGAATGGGAGGTCGAGACGATCGTCCATTGTTGGAGGAGCACACCTGAGCACTGAAGCTACCGATGTTGTAGATCCAGAGAGATGTATGCAGAAATCTTCCGCGATTTCCTTCTCATTGCGAGTCTGGATGATAGCCAAAGCTCGGAAGGGACGTAGCTGTTGTGGAGAACGTGGTAGTGCTCGTACAACATGCCATATTGTGGACAACTGTTTTCTTGGGTCCAGGCTGGTGCAAAAGGACCTCCAACGTTGTCTGTCGAGCTTGTCTAAGTATCTTTGAATTTTCTTTTGCGCACGGCGTGACGTCCTCAAGTCTGATATCAATTTAGTTCGCCTGTTTTTCCTCTCGGCGCGACGTCGGACTGCCCGCAGCACTTCATATATAAAGTCAACGGATGTTCTTGAATTCGATGTTTGGATGATGTTTGGATGATGCGTGTTGTTGCGTGCATTGCTGCTCTAATGCGCTCTTCAACCTCTTTCGGTGAAATGATACAGTTGCAGGATTCTTCTAGCTTGTTCTGAAAAGCATCCCAGTCAGTGCGTCGCGTATGAGAACTTGGAAGTCTTGTAAACCATCCCAGTAGTACATAAGTAGGTAGGTGATCATTGCCATACGTTTCAGCATCTGTGCACCAGGCAGCTGAGGACGAAAGGCATCGTGAAGCGATAGCTAAATCGAGACAGCTGCTGTACGTTGTGCCACGAATAAATGTTGGTGAGCCATGGTTCAGGATGTCAAGATCATTGCTGCTTGTGAAGTTAAGAAGTTGTCTTCCTCGAAGATTTGTGATCCTATTTCCCCAAAGATGGTGGTGCGCGTTGAAATCGCTTACAATAATATGAGGTCCTTGGCAAAAGTCAAGAACAAGTTTCAGGTGTCCAGAGTCAAATCTTCCCCTGGGAGAAATATAGCCACCGTTGATCGAGATTATCCGGCGCTTTAGCTTCAGTGTTATAGAGACGTACTCACTGCTGCTATGCACCGGAACTTGGTTTAGCGAATACGTGAGGTCACATCGCACACATAGTAAAACTTTGCTAGTATTTACACTTGTCCCAGACGCGAATTGTTCGCATCCAGAGAGTCTAAATGGCAATGTCATATTCGGCTCGCATATTACGATAACTGGAAACCAATGCTTGAGCACTCTCTGTTTAACCCTCTATTGCATGGCGTCCCATATTTGGCACATACCGGTTACTATATTTCATTGCGTGTGTGAAATGCTCAGTCGAGAATGTGACACCGTCAGAGTAATTCTCATAGTTATGCGCACCTATTAATGGCAAGTGCTGCTATCTCTTGAGCGATACGCAAAACAGAGGTGAAGTAGATTTTGGGAAGTGACGTGACACTCGGAGGGGGCAAACATGAGCAATTATGTTTTTTTCTCTGAAAATTTTCGATGCAGAAAGATAGAAAAATTATCTTTCCATATTTTATGGTCTCATCAATTCAAGCCAGTTATTAGTTTTCTCAATTTCGTTTGCAACTACAGGAGATAACCCGAAATCGGTGTGTGCCATATTTGGCGCACTATGAACTTGAAAGACAAAACTTGAAAGACAACATGGCCCGAAGCTGCAGGTCATTCTATCACAAGATGGAATTTTGTCGCTGGGTACGGTGAGGGTGAATCGTCTACAAAACTGTCGCCTGAAAAGCGAACAGGAACTGAAATGTAGAGGAGTTGGCGCTTCAGAGGAACTCACAAGCATGATAGATGAGGTGGAGCTATCGTGTGTGCGTTGGTATGATAACCACGCGGTGAAATTTCTGTCGAGCTTTGTTGGGAGAGATCAAGTCCAAAAGACTAAGCGCTGGTTTACCTCCACCAAGGAGTTTCGCGAAATTGATTGCAAGGTCTACAACAGACACATGGGCGGATCGACTTGCTGGACTCACTGCTTGGACTTTACCGCATACATATCACGTCGAAGAAATGGCACTTTCGAATTTTTACGCATATTCTACACTTACCGGTAGTAGCAGAATTGCTATTATACAGGAGGGTGCAGGATCAGCTTGGGAAGAAACAAGTACAACCGCTGGCTCAATTTAAAACAGAAATTGCAGAATGCCTTACCTCGCATACCAAGTGCCTACCCAAGAAGTGACCAGGACGGCCTTCTAGTCAATACATCGAATTCCAGGTTCAAGCCAAAAAACACGGGAACCAGCGGCCGCAATGCCACCCAAAGACGTACCATCTGACCAAGTCGGCCACTGGCCAGAATTTGATGAGAAGAGACAAAGATGTAAGCGGCCATCTTGTACAAAGAAGTCGTAGGTAAGATGCAGAAAGTACAACATTCATCTTCGCTGGAACGCAGCAAACAACTGTTTCATTTCATTCCACACATCACGCTAAAAAGACCACCGTCCGTGAAGCTTTGTTTTTCGCCCATGGCAGCAAGACCGCTCGGCCATCTTCATGGTGTGCCATATTCGGCACAAAGCTGTATCACTATTATTACAGTCGTTATAATTTTTGAAAATTTTTGTATGTGTGTTTGTTCATTCAATCAATACTAATAAGCGAAAAAATAATTTCTAAAATGATTTTTCATAATTCATGCAATAGAGGGTTAAAATCTCCCAGGCGACCCCGTAGACCTCGTGCGTTCCACTGGAATATTACGGAACCGCTTATCCTTTCCTGTAGTGACAACCTTGAAGTTGATGCCATGGCGTTTACTAGCTTTTATACAGCACTGGTTCAGTTCAGTCTATACATCACTGGTTCTAGTGCGTCGAGAATTTGCACCGCAGCCTTGGCAACGGGCGTCTTAACTCCTATGAGCAGCATTCGCAAGGAACGAATCAACTGTGCAAGCTTTGCCTTGATTTGCCCATCCGACGATGAAGGTTCATGTTCACGCTGGCGTTCCAGCTGCACTTCTGTACTCCGAGATGGCAGGGAAGGCCATATAGTAGTGTCATTGGTGTTCAGAAGTGTAGACGTGGTTAAAGGTAGCTCTGACGCTCGAGGACTAGCAGGAGCGCGCGACGACTTTTCGTGGAGTACAGGTTGTCCTGTTGTCGCTGCTGATCTCCTTCTGCGATTACGTGAGCATCTTTGGCGGCGATGGACCTTGGTAGCCGCTTCTCTGTGTGTAGATCGATCTCGTACCATTTTCCTTAGCACGGACATTTCAGTCTTTAATTTTGGACAGTCCTTCGACGTTGGCTCATGCGGTCCATCGAAGTTAGGGCACTTCAAGTCAGAGCCAGCACACGTCACCCCATCGTGATCACCACCACAGCGCTGCCATGTTATCTTTTTCACGCACACAGCACTCACATGCCCGATTTTCTGGCATTTACGGCACTGCAAGGGCCTAGGGATGTATGGACGGACAGGATGTCGCACATAACCCACTTTTACATGTGTTGGTAAGGTCTCTCCCTCAAAAATGAGTTTTATGCACCTCGACCGTCCAAAACGGTGTATGTCTGTGATATGGACAGTGGAGGAGATTAGCGTTGGGAGATCGTCATTATCAATATCTGTATCGACATCGTAGATAACATCGGCGGCGGTGCTGCCTCCATGTACGATGAATGAGCGGACAAATATATTTTCTAGGTCAGTTACAGCTTCCAAAGTGTCGAGGATGGTTCATGTAGTGACATCAACAGTAAGTATGTTTCTTCTGGGATTAATTCGGACCTCTCTGATTTGCCCTGGAGCCACCCTCTCGAGATAGGCAGTGAGAGTTTGCCTATTGAGGGAATTGAGGTTGCCTGTAGCAGCGACGGGGATGTAGGCGATTGTGTACGCTTGCTGTGTGGGCGGCTTATTGTAGGTAAGCTCACTCAAGCTTGATGTGCTACGAAGTTTCCTCTTCAACCGACGATTTGTGACCTCGGTATATCCGCCGCCAGAATCCATGTCGTCGACGTCTGAGCAGCTCGATGACCTTGGCGGAGTCGCGTTAAATGTGGTCGAGCGCAGCAGACCGACTTATAGCTTGGAGGCCAGCCCCCAACCTTGGCGGCAGAGGAGGCAGAACGTCCGTCATTGCTTTTGATATCGTACCCGCCACGGGGGCGTCGGTACGCGCAAATTTAACCGCAAAAAACCATAGCGAAGCAGGACTAGCAGCTGATCAAGAACTCGTCTTCTTCGTCTTTCTCAGAGAGTAAACTTTTTAGAAAAGAGCACACAAGCGTAGGTAGCTCTTCTGTTGTGCAGGGGGTGGTCCCTTCAGTCCAGGAGTCCAGCTGCCTTTGCTGCCCTTCTAGCTCGGTTGACCAGGTTGGGCTGGTCCGTCGAGTCGGAGCTCGACAGCGCTGCCTTTCATTGGCATGGGGTGGGGTGTTTTATGGCTGTGAGCAGTGGTGTGCTTGCGCGAGCCCATGCCGTGTGATAAAGCCTGGCACATTGCTCGCAGTGAGGGCATTTATAGAAATACCGCGCAGGGTGTACGGCGTGGTAGAGACCCAAATGTGGATATATGTTTGGAGTTTTCGCCATGTTACGGGTTCCTCTCTCGTCAGAGCATTATGAGGCGGCGGTAGTGTTCTCGCGAAAGGCGACAGTGTTGTAGGATGTGCCCGTGGGTTAACTGTAGGGGCTCGGGGTGGAACTGCTCGGCGTGACCGTCTCGCGACTCCCGATGTGCATGCGCTTGGGCGTAGACGTGTGCCTGCTGATTGCCGCGTAAGGACTTATGCCCCGGAGTCGACAGGATTTGTATGTATGGCGGGAGCTGGTGCGCTCGAATCAGAATCGATGTGCGGCCGTAGAAACCTTGGCCTTGGACCGTCTGAGAGCCCGTCTGAACTATGACGCACTCCCAGTGCGGTCTCGTGATGATGGCTAGCGCTCTCGCTTGTTCCTCTGACTCTGCAGCGGTTGCTCTAGAAACCAATGATGCGTTTATTTCGGTCCCATGATTGTCGACTACGCTGGTAACAAATGCGGTGCTACTTGTGTGCTGGCCGCATCTACGTACAATAAATTGGGGTGGCCTCGCAGGGGTGTCTGAATAACCAGGCGTTTAGTGTGCTGCGACACCAAGTACCTGAGCACACCAGGCGTGGCTTAGCCGTGTCTGGGAAAAACGGGATCCTGAGGGTTGAGCTGATGCCGGGTGTTCGGACCTGTAAGGCCCCCCGGCGGAGGCAACACAGCTCTTTGGCCTCAGCTTCACATATACGGCATCACGGGTGAAGTATGAAACGATGATAACATCCGTGGATTCAAGACAAACTTATGCAGCCAATACTTCTTGCCATAAAAGGCACCACTGTGAGAGACCAACACGGGTCAGATGAAGAATGGATCATATATAAGCTGAAGGCTTTCTTGGAGGGACATCCGACGTACCACTCCTACGGTTCAACATTGAAGACGATGAGTATGCCATATATCTTCTAATGGCTGGCAGGCGTTTGATTCTTAAAGCAGTGGAGCCCAAAGTCGCATCTTCCAATATATAAGATGCTGGCGCAGCTTTCCTGCCTTCCAAGCGATACCGTGACTATTCCACGGTTAAATGCCTTCTGCTGAACTTGAAGACGTAACAGTTATCACAGGTTGAGGTTAGCCAGTAGAACGTAGATGAGATGCTGGAATTGTTGCGCCACGAAGCGCCTGAGTTCTTCTGGTGAAAGATATTTAGACACAGACGCCGGTTTAGCCATATAAGCTGGAAAGGACTTCGACGATCAATGCGATGGCGGCGTTCCGTCACCACGACGCTGTAGCACTGAACAGCGTTCCTTGATACGCCGAGTTTCCTTTTAATGGGTGACCAGGTAAGCGTTGATCTCGAACTCTTCGTTCGCCGAGGAAAGCGGCGTGTCTTCTATTGAGTGTGATGCCCGTTGTGGTAACGAAGTGGACGACCTAACAGCTGCGCTATATATAGGTGTGGCAGAATCACGTACCATTGTACTTGATGTTATCACCTGGCTAAGCGTCCTCTTCCAGTGAGGCCAGAAGGGCATAGCGATCAGAGACTTGTTTCATCGGTGGCTCTTCAGGGGTCCTTGCTCGTTACCCATAACAGCGTTGTCTAGCTTTCTTAGTGGCCCTCAGCTTCGTAGGGCACGTCGTGCACGTGATCTCATGATCGTTTGTTTGTCATAGGCTGCATCGAAACGATGCTGATGATTCAGGGTCCATGGTGTCGTCCTTGGGTGGGAAAGGGCAGGATGACTTCATGCGTCCCTGTTTCAGGCATGAGTGACGATACTCAACTGAGGGCTTCAAAGGACGTTCGCTGCCCAGGTAACGAGAACCCACAACCTCGTGCGTGGGTAGGATAATTCCTGCAGGTTCTTCGTCATGGCGAACGCTATTAACAACGTAGAGCCTTAAATCCCTACCGCTGGTGAGGTACGCCTGCACTGCAAGGCTACATTCTTCTGAGACTTGTATCTGTTGCCGTTCTTCGAGCTTACGAACTAATGCCATAGCAGACACCCATAGTGAGACCTCATGGGCAGGTTTGTCAAGTCAAGTAAAGTCAAGTTTATTTACAACATCTACAAAGTACAGTGTTGAAGGCCACCCTGTCAAGAAAGCTGTAAACATACAGCTTGACGAGGCCAGGGGGCCACCACCAGGCAACATCAACATCGCACACATCTGCAGTACAATGAATAAGCTTTCTTAAGTAGCCTCATTATTACAACAAGTGGTATATATCCACTTCCCTGGACATGAATAGATCTACATACATGCATAATCATTATGAGTGCATTAGCGCATAACATTAGTGCCAGGGGAATATATGCTGTTACACTTTAAAAATGAACATTATTAAAAGCAATAATTAAAACGAAGGTAAGCAACAGTAAAGAATGTGCACGTGCAACTTTCAAGAAATGAAATGAAAATACATGTGATGAGTACATTCTGAATAGGTATAAAAACTAACTAGTGTACAAATTTCAAACAGTCAGGTGAAATTTATCAAAGACAAAGATATCGCGCAATAGCGATATCTTTGCAATAGTGAAATCTGGAAGCCTCGAGGCAGGCGTCCAGGGCCGTTTGAATGATACGGTTGGGCAAAGTGGACATTTCATATCTAGAAAGAGGCTTGATAACCACTTGCTACGACAAATGTCGTTGGTGGCACCGGATACTTATGTGCCAGTCGTAGGGGCAGGTCTTGTGATGAGCGTCTTTTTGACGCTCCCGTCGTTCTTTTCGCCGACTTGCGCGCCATGTCTGCACGGTTGCTCTGCACCATACTGGTGGTATCCATCCTCAGCGTGCCGTCTTTGCACGTTGCAATCCTTCGCGTGTAGGAGACGCTCCTGGCATGGATGACGGTTGCATCGGTCATGTTCGCTCGACACAGCTCTCTTGACACAGCGGACGACACATCGCTACCTCGACAGAGCGTACGGCAGCTTGGATGCTCCGTGTCGACCCGCGGGGGCACTCGCACTCGCGAAGCCGCAGCAGAAGGGCGTAGATGCCGACGAACCTTGGATACAGGTGCTAGTAGGGTTTAGGAACCGCCAAGGCGGTCCACAACAACAGGGTTTCAGTAACGGCGTAAGAACCAACAAACGGCGCGAAAATTCGGAGCTACGGAAAAACACGTCTGAACAGAACGAGCACTGGCAACGCCCATGCCCCCGCCCCCCTCGCTGGGTCCTGTTCGTTTCAAAAGAAGGATAAATTTCTAGGGCAGGGCCATAAAGCTAAATTTAACATTATGGACATCAGCTTCGCTAGACTACGACAATATCCGATATTCATGAATGATCATTTGACGCCCGGAAAGAAGAGGATCTTAGCCAATGCCCTATCATTTAGGAAATAAAAGAAATAGTGAGGCAAACTAGCGCTAGTTTAGTCAATCGTATTCCTTCTGAAAACCTGCCGGGGTATCGTTAGGCCTGTCCACTTGAGTACGCGCCAGTTTTCGTAACTCTTCACCCACGATGGTGTCCTATTTTTCCTCAGATCAACTAAGACGCTTCTTGCGTGTGCCTTGTCTGCATGGAATTCATTTTAATACTCGAAAACTTTTCCTTTTTCGAGTCTTCCTTGCTTTCCTTAAGGTGTGATACGAAGTTCAAAATAAATTTTATTCAGAAATTTGCTTCCTTTACGGAATTAGATGTGAAGTAATAGGAGGACATTTTCCCGCAAGAATTAAATTTCACGGCTGTCTGTCTGAAAAATATTTCACAGACCTAGTGTCTGTGAAACGTGCACTGAAGGTGTCGGCTTGAAATGTAGCATAATAACGTTATAACTGTTTATTTTTTTTAATTGCAATGTACTCTTAAACAATAAACAAGAGGTTAAAGAAATTAGCAGCATATTTCAATCTTTTGATGACATAAGCTGTCACATGGAGGAAAGCATTAGCTTTGAAACACGTTGCTTACACATTCTACGGCTTTTTCGTGTTAAAATAACAGTGAATTGCCATTTTTATAGTACTTATATGCTGCAGACAAAGTCCATCTAGCGGAGATAGGATGCCGTCTCCAAGAAGTACTCGGACATAATTGAGCACTACCGACTGAACAGAAGACTCTATCCTCCACCACAACCCATGCTGAACAGAAACGAAGCAGTCGATTTTAGAAAGCTTGAAACGAACACATCCCGTGCCCCTAAACAGAATGCACCCAACCAGGTACAGCAATGAATGGAAGCACTGCAAAATGGCTACCATGTGCACTCTGACACATCTTATGGGAATGTGACGGCACCCACGTACAGCCCTTAAAGGAACCAACTGTCGAGCAGTGGAAGGCCCGGCTGATCAGCCCCGAGCTTGAGCAGTAGTGACCCTGATAGTCAGGGTGCGGTGGATGGCCAGATTCCACTGCATCTTCGGCTGAGGACACTGCCCACCTAGGACCTAGGCTGAAGACTTCCCCTGCTGGCTCGATAAAGTTTAATTAAGGGCAACTCCGTTTGTTTTGAAGGTGGTAGCCTTAAGTGGCTTGTTGGGCGATGACTTTTAAAAAAATTGGAGGGCGCTTAAGCTTGGCCTTCAAGAGTGGAACGCGATAGCGTTATCACACCCCGTTCGCACCGCCAACTCATTCGCTCGGCATGCTCTTGACGAGACGAAGGCGAGAAGCGGGCGAGTGGCGCGCCACCTGTCGGGGCAGCGCCGTACATTGCGAGGAGGGGGTCTTCTGTATTTGCCGCAAGATGGCTCTGCGTATGCGCCAAGCGCAGAAGAAATGTAGCGGAAACGTACTTCACTACTCGTTTAACTTCGGCTCCTGTAATTTACATGCTCATAATCACCGCTATACACCGCAGTATAACTTTCTACGGCGCGCTTCTAAGGCAACACCGCATTCACTAGATGCGCTTTTGTCACGCTTTGAACCATCAAACTCACAGCTTAGTGGTAGTGTCTCCGTCTCACACTCCGGAGGCCCTGGTTCGATTCCCACCCAGCCCATCTTGCAAGTTGTTTTTATTTATGAATTGCTTTCCTGGATTTTTCGCTCACGGCCAATGCCGCCGACGTCGACGACACCGGCTTTTCTGTGACACGAGCTCCTTAACGCTGTCGCGTTTGAAACGCGGTGTCTAGTCGAGTAGTACAAAAAGTAGTAACAGGTCACCTTGTCCGAGTGAGCGGTGGGTGGAGTAAAGTCCCTTGATAATTTTAAAGTAGCGACACTCTTTGAACTCTGCCGCCGCCGCGCGACCTCCTCGCCTCCTCCTCGCCCCTTGTGCGTTCCCCGCGGCAACCAGTTTTGCCCCCGTTTTTCTGCACGACGATTGGTCTCCCTGCCGTTGCCCTTGGAAACGCGCGGATCTTGAGTTTTGCTTGTGTTTTTCTTTTTCGTTCGCGCCATTTTCCTCCTGAGCACGGCTGGCTCGGCGCTTTAGCTCGGCGTAGCGAACGTTGTACGCTGTGTTTCTGGTCTATGTGCTAGCGCTATGCCGGGCTGTTGCGCATATAACTGCAGCAAGAAGCCTGAAGATGGTTATGCCGTTTTTATGATACCACAATGAAAGCGTGACGGCTTGCGTAGGAAGCAGTGGCTGCATGACATTGGCCGAAAGAACTTTGTTCCGACAAAGAACAGCGTTGTTTGCGAGCTGATGAGTCTTTCTTATAGCTCGTAGCAAAGCATCCCGAATGCGGCATTATTTTTTCATTCTTCCGGCCTGCTCACCAGCGTTTTTGTTGCGGTTGTCCTCAGTATGCTTAATATTCTGGGGCGGCTCCATCACTTCGCACGTTGCTAACTGTTGTTATTCAGTCGGAAGTGCAGTATTATTGATTCTGCTTTGCGCCCTGAAAAAATTAGTGGCAAGTATGCCCGTAGTATTGCAGGTGATGAGCGTTAACTAGTCAAAATGGAGCTTTTTTTAAGTTTTAAGGCGAAAGCCTTTAGATCTTTATGTTTCCAGGTCGCATTTTAAACGATGTATCACGTGACCCAAGGAAGGCCAGAAGGGACCCAAAGCATGTCCACCCCTGTATAAGAAAATGATTACCCAAGTTAATTAATGAATCATTAGTGGTTGACATAAGGTGGATTAGGGAGGATTAAGGTTGATTAGAGTGTAATAAAGAAGATTAAGGTGGACTAGAGTGCATTACGAAGAATTAAGATGCATGAATAAAGGTTATGGTGCGTGGAGGAGGATTAAGTCGGATAATGGTGGATTAAGGTGAAGTGTTGATGAAAGGGTATTAAGACCGATTGGGGTGAATTAGGGTGCATGAACAAGGGTTAGGGAGGATTAAGGTGGATAAAGCAAGATTAAGGTCGATTAAGGTGAATTGGGGTTGATAAAGGAGGATTAAGACCGATTTCGATGGACTAGAGTAGATTAATGTGGATTAGGGACCATGGAGCTGGATTAGGCTTGATAGAGGCGGATTAGGGTAGATTGGGACCATTAGGCAGGATTGAGTGGGATCAAAGTGCGTGAATAAGGATTAAGGTGGATGAAGGAGGATTAAGGCGGATTATGATGGATAACGGTTGATAAAGGAGGATTAAGACCGCATAGGGTAGGCTAAGTTGCATTGGGGGCGATGTAGGTTGATTAGGGTGGATTGGGAGTATTAAGGTGGATGAAGGAGCATTAAAGTGGATTAGGGTGGACTAAGGTGAATTGGGGTTCATTGAGTATTAAGACCGCTTAGTCTACCACAATCCTCCTAATGCACATTAATCGACCTCAATCCTCCTTCGTTCACTTTAATCCACCGTAATCCATGAAAGTCCTCCTTAATGCACCCTAATCCACCTTTATCAACCTTAATCTACTCTAACCCTCCTTAATGCACTTTAATCCTCCTTGATCAACCGTAATGCTTCCTCATTAACTTTGATACACCCTAGCCCACCATAATCCTCTTTATTACACCTTAATTCCTCCTAATCCACGCTTATCCTTCTTTATGCACTTTAATCCACCATAATCCACTATGATCGTCCTAAATGCACATCAACGCACCTTCATCCACCCTAATTAACCTCATCGACCTTAATCCAACCTAGTTCTCCTTTATGCACCTTAATCCACCTTCATTCACCCTAATGCACCTTCATCGACTTTAATCCACCTTAGTCACCCTTAATACACGCGAATTCATCTTAATCCAATCACCAATCAATCATTACTTTGCTAATCATTAATCATCTCTTATACGCGGCTGCATATGCTTTGGTTCGCTTCCCGCCTTCCTACGGTCACGTGATATTTTATGTAGCTCACAACGGGACCTTGAAACAGAGGTCTAAGGCTTTCGCTTAATAAGCCACACACAAAGGGATGTGTCACAAGCAATCAGACGCACGAAGTAAAGCGTCTGATCGTGTGGCAGAAAAATTGTCTGGAGTATAGAACTCGCCTCAAAACTCCCTTTAAACCAGTATACCTGGCTCATACGGCTTTTAAAAAAAACCAACCTCCTCATAAACGTTGCCTCCAGCATTATCGATGCTGTTATTAGCATTTCTCAAAATCTTCAACCCCACTGGGGCGCGCAACTGGCCCAAAATAACACACCTCCATAGAATCCTGCGGCCCGTCCGCGGGAGCCGAGGAGGAATAGCGTGCCGTGCGCAGCCGGCGGGCTTAGAGAATCAAGGAGGAAAGCGCCGTGAGGAGGAGAGTGTCGCTACTTTCAAATTATCAAGGGGCTTTAGGGTGGAGAGGGGAACAAGCGGCGCGCGCAGACAGAAAAACGGGTGTTGTGCCGCTGAAGTCACGTGGCGGCGGCGGCTGTGGTGACAGTCGACAGCGAAGCGAGAGATACAGCGATAGCGCAGGCTCGTCCGGGTCTTAGCGGATTGCGCGGTATTCCGCGGAAGTACGCTACTGCAGAGGATGCTCGCTACTTGTGAAGCGGCGGGAGCAAGACGTTTGACCGCCAGTGCTGCTTTCCCCTGTTGATAGGACGCAACGTAATTGCAACGCGATGCACCTTTAGGTAGTGCATTAAGTTCTCGCATGTGTCGTTGAGGAGGTCGACCTAAAGCGCCAAGCGTGTATCTTACATTGCGGCTCCTTATGTCTTGCAAGAAGTCTGATCCCTCCGATCGTATAACTTAATGCATTACGAAGTGTGCAGCAGTCTTTCCCTTTCACATGTTACAGTAGTGTAGCATACTGCCGAACTTTTTGATGTCCACTGACCTTAATAAAATTTTCAGCACAGGTTGTTTTTTGCAGTTTGGTTATCTGTGCCAAACGATGTGATGGCCCACAGTCTTCCGGAAAAGCAATTTTAAAGATTGCTTGCATGCTCCCCTGTCATGCGCACCAATGTATCACTTTTTACTTGCCATCATGTGTTTGTAACGTCAGAGCCCACACCATCCAGAAACGGCGAAGCTGGCCTCTTTTTCTAAGAGACAATGGCCGACAGTCATGGCTTTGACAGACTCGATGACCGGTCTTCTTGTTGGTGCAGCACAATGCGTTGAGCTTGGGGCCCAACAGCTGCCTCCCGCGGCAGCGGCGAGTCCTTGAGCGCTCAGCGCAGAAATCACTGCTGTCTACTTAGACAGAACTAGAAAAGTGTTGTCAGAAGACAGCTTCGCTCTTTTGGCGTTAGCACCACGTGTACTGCGTGCTTAGTACGCGCTCTGCGTCTTGACATTACGGCAGTGTACGATCTGACGTCATCGACTCATCGTAACGTCATACCTAGCAGCTACCCGTTTCGGTACCTCCTTGGTTGGTTATTTAAAATTTCTGATGATATTGTAAGCAAATTGAACCACCCTACCGTTAATGCTGTTAATGCCATTTGAAAATGCAATATTCTAATATAAATAATTGAACGACTAGTTCATACACGTTTGTCATCCTACCTAGCAAAATTTAATCTACTGTCACCTAAACAGTACGGCTTTCGGCAGGGCTGCTCAACCGAGCTTGCGCTTCTAACCTTCACCGATAAAGTCAAGAAGGCAACCCACCAAGGCTTGCTGCTTGGGAGTGTATCTATAGATTTACCGAAAGCTTTTCACACCATTAATCACAAAATTCTAATACATAAACTCGAATCTTAAGGCATAACTGGCCCGCCACTTCAGTTTATTTCTAGCTTCCTAACTAATCGTACTCAAGTTGTTCAGATTGACGCAAACTCCCATCTGCTAAGAACATATATCAAGGCGTTTCTCAGGACTCGATCATTGGCCCTCTGCTGTTTCTACTATTTATTAACGACTTACCTAATCTTCTCGCCGCTACCGACTGTATTGTATATGCAGAGGACACGACCATTTTTACTTGCGCTAATAATGTCGACGAGCTACAGCGAAATGTTAACGTTGATTTGCATAACATAACTTCCTGGTGTCGAAAGAACATGTTGTGTATCAATCCGCTAAAAAGGGTTGTTATGGTTTTTCATTCCTTCCCGACAATAATTTCGAAATTCATATCTGTGTGTCTTGACAACTTAATACTAATATCTGATAGTACAAAGTTTCTTGGTGTAGTTTTAGACACGCACCTGAAATTAAATCTTCATGCTCAGTCACTTGTCCGTAAGATTTCTTTCGGAATACGCGCCATAATCAAAACCCGCTCATATTTTCATCCGCACATTATCCATACCTTTTATTATGCACACATTCACAGCCGTTTACCTTACTGCGCATCAGCCTGGGGTAACACATACCTCGCTCACCTCAGCCAATTTCAACGCCTGCAGGATTAGGCGCTTCATCTCATGACTTTTAGCCATTTCCTATCCAATGCAACACCACTTTTTTGCAGTTTAAACATTCATCCTCTTCATCAGCTATTTCAGTTGAAGTTAACAATCGCGATCTATAAGTTATTTCGTAATATTGCACTATAGATGGCTTTGTTATTGAAACCGTTGTAAATACTAGCACTACTAGGTTCTCTGACCTCGATAATCGCTTTTATCTAAAGTGCGCACAAACTATGGCAAATTCACTACCATATTTGCGGGAATCAAACTGTGGAATTCTATACCACATACCATTAAATCATCCCCCACAAAGCATATATTCAAGAACCAAGTAAAAAAATATTTTATGCAGCAACTCTCTTCATCCTAACAACTGACTTTTGTGATTGTAATAATAATTTACTTAGCTATAATATTACATATTATATTACTCCTATTGTTATTGTATTGTAAACTTTCATTGCTTGTTCACTACAGAAGTTTTCTTTGCAATCTATGTCTTACTAAACAGCTTTATATTTTCTTTTTTGCACTGTTCCTTATTTTATCTAATTGCCTATAAAGTCACCGTACCCAATGCTTGATTTGTACCTCTTTTTTTTCATTTTGTTCAGGTATGGGAGTCCCCCTGACAGTTTCTAGCTTTGGAGCTCCCTGTGTAGTGCTAATTTTGTATACAATTCTTTGTAAAACTGACATCGTTGATGAATAAACTTGAATTTGAACTTGAAACTGCCGGGGTGGCCCTTTAAGGCGAAAATCTTAGATGGCTTATGAGACGAAAATTTGACCGTCCGGCGTTATGGCGCCAAAATTGGGTGTTGAACACTCGACCTGTGGTGAGAGTCGAACCCATGAACTTTGGTGTTAAATACGGCAAAGTGAATTAAGGCACAGTTTATTAAGATACAGAAAATTAATGTGCTCGAACTCAGGACCTTTGCTGGGAGTCGAGCCCACTACCTGGGGCGTGATTTAAGGCAGCGTTAATTATGTCACAGGTAAATTAAATAGAATTAATTAAGGCAATCGTACCTACTACCTTTGATGGGAGTTGACCCCGCGACCTTTGGTGTTAATTGGTGCGAATTTAATTAAACAGTTAATTAAGGTTGCATTAATGAAGACTCTCAAACCCACGACTTTTGTTGACAGAAAAAAACTAATTGAAAGTAACAACGCATTACAATGAAAATGTCAAGTGATGTAATGAATGCCTTGTGAGCGCGTAGACTTTCACTTTCATCCTCTTTGCGTGTGCTACGGTGACTGCGAACTTTTGCTACTGCTGTTTCCTCACTAATAATATCAGCTACATTAAGCTGAAGCTCAGAGTGTGAAATCAAGGAAAGCGTAACTTTGTAGGGAATCACTACACAAAAGTCAAAGTGCACAAAATACCTGATTACAAGAGTGCACCAGGAGGAGCATTGAATCAAAAGATTAATCTGGAGAGTTGGTACACTGTCCTGTAGCAAAGCTCTACTTTGGAAGAAATCATTTATCAATATTGGCAACCTGTAAAGCGTCGCCTTGTCCTGAATGAGAGCTTACGGTAGGTGCTAATTGGCTAAGGGCAACCAAAGACACCTGCGCGAGCCTTCAACTTAGGTTTAGTGCATCTGAAGCTCTCTGTTATATTATCAATGGGGCGCGTTCAATGTTGAACAGTGAGAGGTCAGATCAGTCAAATGTCCCGACTAATTCTTTATTTCAACCAAATTTCTATATGATAGCGAAATTCATTCACACTAAGCCGAACTTTTTTCACCGCCGCTCTTTCTTTGGCATGAGAAGAACTTGACTGAGACAAGGCGGGAAATACAGTTTACGTAGTTCCACGATATTGGAATTATAGGAAAGTGGCAAAAATATTAAATTTTCTCTGCTCTCAGACATTTTACAGATATCTTCAACATCTTTCTTAATGAAAATAACATAAATTTAATTGCCTGCGCAAGGTCTAAGCACGAACAAAAAAATGACAAACTTGCGTTTTGAACAACAGGCTAAAGAACTGGCTTTTTGGTAATTTTTCATCTGTCTTGTTTTCATAAGTTACACTCAAATTGGTTTCTGTGCATGCCGTTGGCCTACCACTTGCAGCTGTAGCATGCTGGACGCTCTATGGGACTGTCCCAATCACTTTACACAAGCTGGGGTACCACTTGTTAACCCAGCCATTTGCAGGTGCCATGGGACGCAGGAAAGACGCGCTTGCTTCTCTTAATCAGTTGGCAGGTTCCTCGCCACGGTGCTTTGCGCCTGCGAATTCAGCCGCTATCACAATCAGTGGCGCAGCAACGGGGAGGGGGGGGGGGGTGCAAGGGGCCACTGGGGGCCGTGTCACATAATAATAATAATAATAATAATAATAATAATAATAATAATAATAATAATAATAATAATAATAATAATAATCTTTATTTCTCTCTTTCCACAGAATACAGAATGAGAACGGAATGCTTATCTAAAAAATTAGTTATTCTCGAGTGAATAATTTTCTATATGCCTTTAGAAATTACCGGTGGAATAGAAATTGGCCTATAATTTGACAATTCAGAGGTATCGCTTCCTTTGTGTATCACGATAGTTTTTGCAACCTGCATCTGCTTAGGAAATACTCCACTACTGAGACAACGGTTGAATATGTATGTTAAGATAGGGGCTAACAAATCAATTACATACTTTAGAGGTTTTATTGGAAAACAGTTAATATCTAAAGCCATTCTGTTTTTAAGATTTCTAAATGTTCGGTTGTAGGGGACATAAAAATCGACATCGAGACTCCTGGTGCTTGGTGAATTGAGGTGTTTGTTGAATTAATAGGAGAGAATACTGCATTTGTAATGTTCACAAAGAAATCGTTAAAGGCATTCGAGAGATCCTTCCCTGTCAGCACAGCACCATCACGCATAATGCAGTTTGGACCACTGTTTTAGTGACGTCCAAGTAGTTTACCCAGTCGATGCCATCGATGCTGAGAGTTCGTGCTAGAATTGTTTGAGAACGAATAGCTGAAGCATTCGTACTTAGCTTGACGTAGTTCTTTGTTCAAGTTATTGCGGTATTTCTTATACTGAGACAATTTGACGAGATCCTTGGATTTAATGAATGGCGCATATAGTTTCGTTCTTCTTTCTATTTTTTTTAATAAGGCTTTCGTGATCCATGGTTTTTTCGATTCTTGTTTGCGACAGCGTTTTGAAGGAAAGCAGTTTTGATATATGTGGTTTAACTCAGTCAATAGTGCATTGTGCGCAACGTCTGCGTCAGGTAGCGACAATATATGGGAGAAGTCGGCTGTACATATTTCATACGTCTCAAGACATTTCTATTTCCGCCGGCTTGACTGGGCGCAAATGGCAAAGAATGCTCCGGTATCCAGTAGCCCGAGCTCATGTAGCCGATGCGTTGCGCCGCAGAATTGTCGACTGCAGCTCTATGAACCTCCCACCAAATAATTGCACCGATGTGCGGGCTAAACATTTAATTCGCAAAATGGTCGATGAACTACTCGCCTTAGTGGAACGTTTTATGTGGGGTGCGCTTGTGCCATACATTCATGCTGGGAGCAGGCGTTGCTAAACATACAGTCAGGCGTTGTGAGGCGTTGAGGCTCCCTCTTCCGTTCAGAACGCGCAGCGAACAAATACAGCAGCAAGAGGGCGTTCAACGAGCGCCCCCGGCGCTCGCGTTTACGGCGAAGCGTTCGTTGAGAGCGACGTTGCATAAGTGCGGCCATCAAAAGTCGCGAGTGGGATTCTTCTCTGGATTGTCTTCGGTGTGGCCGAAGAGTTTGGCGGCATATGACTCGACAGGCTGTATGACTCGATAGGCTGCATCTCCCTTGTGAGTGCAGACCAACAGTAGTGCAAGCTTTCTCAGGCACGGGCTTCATCGCGGCCTTTTCTTTTTTTTTTTTTATGGTGACGCCAACAATCGACGCGAAGTGTGCTCTATTCTGTTCCCAATTTTGTGGTGGTACCGCTGCTCAGATAATCACATTTGTCCGTATAGCAGCAAATAAAAACAAGGCTTTATTGATCAGAATGAAGAGAACTCGTAATTGTCACAGCATTGGCGTCCGCGCTGCAGGGAGGCAGGTGGCATTTCCTGTTTTTCTAATAGCGTGGAGAGATCAGCGTCACTGACACACAATTTAATTTTCGTTTACGTTCAGGGCTGCCCATAGCCAAAATACTGCGCGCCATAGTACCCACGACAATTTTTGTGAAGTTGTTGTTGGGCAAGATATGAATGTCGGGCTTCAATTTTGCAAATGCAATATTGCCGCTAAAATTGGCAATAAAACTTTAGAAAGATATTTTTTGTAACTTGTGACGGGAGCCATATTTTCCACGATGTTGCATTTGTCTTGGCTGCCAAGCCTTACAGTCTGACAGAAGATGTGCACATACGCTTATCACAAGTTATCGGTGCAGTACCCTGTGTTATTCGGGGCAGAAAAAAACAGCGTGTATACTTGCGGCCTTCGTGATCTATGGGAAAGAAAGCGAAGGAGAGGGGGACCCGGGGGACGTGCGTGGTATCCAAGGCGGCTGTACTGGTGCTGAAACCCGGAAATTGTCGATATCCTCGCCTTCTTCGACTACACCCGGGTGGGGGGGGGGGGGGTGACAGAAGACCTATGGGCCCGGGTGCCTGACGCCTAGCCATGCCAGTGATCACAATATCAGTTGCAGCGAAAATATTCTGGGCCGCAGTTACCCGAAATACACCGGCATTAGTGACATCACCGAAGTCAGCCAGTGAGGCCGACCTGCTGGCGAACTTTCATTCCATTGACTCTGGTGGCTGCTGGCCGCGCATCCGCTCACTATGCTGGCTGTTGTGTATTATCGTAAACAAAGTTTTCAGAATACTCGAGAAAAGTAGCACAATTCTACTTAATGAGCTAGATTACTCTACAAGGCAAACATTATTTGTACCCGCCGTGGTTGTTCAGTAGCTACGGTGTTACCCGCCGTGGTTGCTCAGTGGCTATGGTGTTAGGCTGCTGAGCACGAGGTCGCGGGATCAAATCCCGGCCGCGGCGGCCGCATTTCGATGGGGACGAAATGCGAAAACACCCGTGTACTTAGATTTAGGTGCACGTTAAAGAACCCCAGGTGGTCGAAATTTCCGGAGTCCCCCACTACGGCGTGCCTCATAATCAGAAAGTGGTTTTGGCACGTAAAACCCCATAATATAATTTTTTTTTTAGCTACGGTGTTGGGCTGCTGAGAACGAGGTCGCAGGATTGAATCTCGGCGACGACAGCCGCATTTCCATGGGCGAAATGCGAAAACACCCGTGTACTTAGATTTATGTGCACGTTAAAGAACCACAGGGGGTCAAAATTTCCGGAGTCTTCCACTACCGCGTGCCTCATAATCAGAAAGAGATTTTAGCACGTAAAAGCATAACTTTTTTAAAACATTATTCGTGCAGAAAATAGAACGAATATTCGAATAATTAACAAACTACGCAAATCACTTTTAAAACTATTTACTTTAAGCAACCTATTGTAATTTGCGAAGTGTAGCCGGTGACATTAAAAGTCCACTGGGAACAATTTCTGAGGATGACATCGGTTTCGAGACATGCGTTCCCAAAGTTTAGTATGACGAAACGCACTGGTGTTTCAGCAACTTTTGAGCTTCACCGCATAAAAAAACGTTTTGAATAAAAAAAATAATTAGAACAGCAGCGCATTTTCAGGGCAAGTTTGGGGCTGTCGCAAAACTATTGCTAGTCTCGTGAAGACGACGAACGCTGGCCGATCATCATCACCAGCGCTGGACACGGGGCTCACCGCTCGGGCTGTGAGTCTTGCTAGTGTTTGATCGCCACGTAAGCCGCTTTCAGTCCGCAGCCAATAAACCTCTTCACAATTGGGAGAAGGGCTGTGTATCTTGAAAACGACCACACTGGAACTGCGATCCCCACGCTACCGTCTGTCATGCCCGACGACGCATCCCCGCTCCTCCTCTACCGGTTGTGTGCTCCGTTGTGCTCCGCCAAAGGGACCCTGTTATTTTCACCAGCGCAGATGAAAACGACGTGGAAGAATGGCTGGCGTTGTACGAGAGAGTAAGCGTGCACAACAAATGAGACGATGCCGCAAAACTGAAGAATGTGGTTTTCTACCTCGTGGGTGTGACCAGCCTGTGGTACAGTAACCATGAGAGGTAACTCCAGACGTGGTCAGCATTTAAGACCTTTCTTGTAGACGTGTTTGGCCACCCTGCTGTTCACAAGCTGCGTGCAGAACGGGGTTCGCGGGAACAAACTTAGCAGCCGGGCGAATCATTCATGAGCTACATCGAAGACATTCGAGACTTGTGCAAGAGAGCCGACGCGACCGTGTCAACGTCACACGCAATCTTGAATATAATGGAGTGGATGCTTCCAGTGCGCTGCTTGCGAAGAATCCACAGAATGTGGCAGAAATAATTACTGTGCGCCAAAGCTACGAAGAGCTGCGAATGCAGCAGTCGTTGACGCGCCGACCTACGCACGACCAACACCTGGCAGAATGTCCGAGGACTCAAGGCTACTCGCTGGGATAGAGGCGTTTGTGCGCGAGCAAGTTGCCCGCGAGCTCTCCTTATTGCCCTTCGCTCAGCCGCAGCATACTCAACAGCCTGTTCCAGATTCTGGCATCTCACTCTGCCACGCGATTGAGGAAGAAGTTGCCGGAGTCTTGCCTCTCCACCGCCAACAGATTCCTTCAGTGGCGCCTCTAAGATATGCCGAAGCCGTCACCAGGCCCCGACCATTTCATGCAGCTACAGCCCCGCCCCTATAGTCATGTGTTCTTGGCGAGTGCACGTTTTTTCGCACCAGCAACGCCCCTAAATTACGCCGACGTGGTACCTAGGCCCCAACCGCAAGTTGCGTCCCGTCGTTTCGCCAGACGCCACGTCCTCCGCCTCCTATGACCTTGACTAGAACTGCTGTCTCAAAAACTCGAGGTGTACGTCCGACGATCGTCCAATACGATTTGCCTGTAGCTACGCTGGTCACATCGCCCGCTTTCGTCGACGCACTAAATCGACTTGAACCGCATCGCCCGTGCCGTCCCGCGATACAGGCATGCCAAGGCCACTTTGCGGCTCTTACGAGTCATCTTCGGCCACGTCAGCTGCTCGACCGATGCCTGACACCTACCGTTCACTTCCTCAACGTCGCCGCTGACTATCGCCGATGCGACCTCGTTCTGTGGCTCGAGAAGCACACAACTGATTGTCGCAGTCCACGTCGTCACCGTCACCTATGACTTGTTATAGAAGTTTAGGTTGAAGGTGTACGTGCATTTGCTCTCCCGGACACTGGAGCCGCCGCCTCTGTTATGGACGCAAAACTCTGTCGCTCACTTCGGAAAGTAACGATGCCACTTTCGGGGTTCTCCCTTAGCACAGCAAGCGCTCAGCATGTTCACCCTCTCGCGACGTGCTATAATTTTGTTCAAGATACACAAACCCGCCGTGGTTGCTCAGTGGCTATGGTGTTAGGCTGCTGAGCACGAGGTCGCGGGATCGAATCCCGGCCACGGCGGCCGCATTTCGATGGGGGCGGAATGCGAAAACACCCACGTACTTAGATCTTAGGTGCACGTTAAAGAACCCCAGGTGGTCGAAATTTCCGGAGTCCTCCACTGCGGCGTGCTTCATAATCAGGAAGTGGTTTTGGCACGTAAAACCCCGCAATTTAAGATACACAACACCTCCCCCAATTGTGAAGAGCTTTATTGGCTGCGGACTGAGAGCGGCTTACGTGGCGACCAAACACCAGCAAGCCTCCCAGCACGCGCGTGGGTTCACTGAGCACGTCCTGCATACCATTGACGTCATTATTTCTTCGTGGTCTCATGACATTATCTGCGGTTGGGACTTTCTTTCGGGCCTTACTACCCCGATTTATTGCGCACGTGTTGAAGATGAACTATCACCGATGGTAAATGGGACCTTAGCCGACGTTCCGCCCCTTGCCTGCAAACTGCTCGTGAAGATACTTCCACGTAGTAGTGGCGGCAAAGAGCACAGTAGCAATATGAATGACGAAACTAACTTTTATTGGTTGAACCTGTGCCCACAAAAACAAGCTACACTTAAAGCGCAATGATAGCGGCCAACACAGTTGGCGATCGGCTAAATTTGATCTTCCGGTCATGTACATGACCAGTTTTTGTACATACGCCATCGAAGGTTCCAGAGTAACCCCTGGTGCCCGCGTGTCTCCTAGAAAATTCTACACAATTCGCGTCCCACATGCCATGAGATTGCAGAAGCTTCGGTGACAACAGAAAACGGATCGAAACATCGATAGCATTCAAGAAAATTCCAAAGCATGTGGGCGCGTCCCGCGCTGAGCGATAACATTTGTTAGACGGTGAAAAGCGGTCACCCGAAAAAGACAAACAAGTGCACGTGTCAATTCACCCTCTCAAAAAGCATCGTCCCGATGCTACAAACAAAACAGGAAAGCGAAAAACTAAAGGACTCTTAATAAATAAAAGTAAGAAAACAACAAATACACAAAGTGCAAAGTAACGCAGTCCAAAAAAAAAGGAAAGTCCAATGTGCAGGTATGCAAAGTCCCAAAGCTCGTTAGCGCTGGTAGAACAGCTTAAGTCGCACAACATGGACTGTTTCAGCTCGTGAGCAGCGCCGCTGTGGTAGCGAAATGCCGTCTGGCACGACCTCATAATCCAGTGCGCCAAGGCGTCGGATGATCTTGTAGGGTCCGAAATAGGGTCGCAATAGTTTCTCGCCGAGTTCTCGTCGGCATATCGGGTCCAAACCCACACACGGTCGCCGGGCTGATATTCCACATAGCGCCATCGAAGATTGTGCTAACGCCTGTCGGTCCTTTGCTTGTCCTTGATGCGCAGACAGGCGAGCTATCAGGATTTTTCAGCGCGTTGGAGATAGGCGGTGACGTCAACATTTTCTTCCTCGGTGACGTATGTTGTGGAATGAGAGATGGAGAACATTTAACTTGTGGAAAAATGAGAGACGTCCGTTCGCTTCGAGCGCATCAAGAAGACTCATTTATTTTTGACTAGAAGGTATGGGATCGCAAGTCACAATACACTGTGCAAACAGGCTTTCTTGCACCCCGCAAGTGCAAGCAATCCGCTCCAAACCTGAAAGGCACCACCGCAACGCCCGTCGCTGTTCGTAAAACGCGCCCGCCAGTAATTTGCACGCAGTTTGAGGGGTGTCAAGTGTCCGGCGCTTCAGCCACAGCAACCTCAGCAGAGCCGTTTTAGGTGGGGAACTCCTCCTCGCCACATCGTCGCTGGCCCCTAGCGCGGGGGTGCTTTGGCTCCAGAAGGGAGGATATAACAACAACCTCCACCGGATGAGCGAACTATTATTCAGCTCATTGCTCCACAATCTCCAAGGGATACAGCAGCTGTATCGGTCGCTTCACCTCTGTTCCCCCACTTAATACCAATTTCCAGGACCGCAGCCTGCCGTCTCAACCCTTAAATGCTCCCTTAATTCTGGCGGTCTTCCACGTGTGGCGTTTCAAGCGGTCTTCCATCAGGGGCACCAAGGCGTCTTTCTTCAGATTGATCGATGTCGTTGGTTGGCACATATGTACCGATCTGAGCTCCAATAAGTACTCTTTCCATCACCGTCTCCAGTAACCAGTACTTCCAGCGTCGTGAGAGATGCATGCCACCACCAGGAATTTCATGCGGCAGCAGGTGTGGAGGAAGGGTCGTTAACTTTCTACCGGCAAGGAAGTGCGCCGGTGACAGTGGTTCTGGCTCTTGAACGTCATCATATATGAAAATCAAAGGGCATAAGTTGATCAAGCCCTCCACCTCATAAAGAACGGTGGTCAGCTCTTCAAAACTCAAGCTGCTCCGACCTAACACCTGTCGCAATGCCACTTTCACAGATCACACCATCCGCTCCCAGAATCCGCCCCACCAAGCTTTCCGTTCAACAATAAACTTCCATCTGATCTGATTTCCGGCGAACTATGACTGCAATTCCTCGACTTGCAACAACATGAACATGGCCTTTAGATCCCTGGCTGCACGCTTGAATGTAAGCGCGTTGTCCGAATACACCGTCGAGCAGATTCCACGGCGTGCCACATAGCGTTTAAAGGCCTAGAGGAAGGCTGTAGCTGACAGGTCGCTGACGAGCTCAAGGTGGACGGCACGTGTCACAGCACAGGCAAAAATAGCGATGTAGAATTTTTTCCTGTTGCGTGGCTGTTGACAAATCAAGGGCCCTGCAAAATTGATGCCAACGATATCGAACGGGTTTCCGTTTGTCACTCTGTGAGCTCGAAATGGTGCTGCTGGGTCCGTAGCTGGAGGGCAACCTTGTTTGTGACAAACTAGGCACTGCTTGATATTTTTCTTTACAGCCTGATGTCCTCTGATAATCCAATACGATTCTCGCAGCTGAGCTAGAGTATCGCGTACGCCCCTGTGCAGCATTCTCAAGTGTTCCTTCCGTATGAGCAGTGAAGTGAGGGGGTCATTGCCAGGGAGAACGATGGGATGCTTAGTCTCTTCGTTGTTACCACTGAATTGCAAGCGTCCACCAACTCGCCTGAGGCCCACTTTGTCGAAGTACGGGTTTTAAGGCAAAACAGGAGAGCTCTTGCGCAGCGGTCTTCGATTCTTCAGGTTTGAAATGTCTTAAATGAACGCATCTCCTTGAGCTTTAGCCAATCAAAAAAGCTCGTAATGGGCCGATCGTCTTTCCTTCTTTATTGTGGCACTTGTCGACCAAGCGGCGAACCCACGCGGTTACTCGCACGACTATGCTTAATGAACTATAATTCTCAACATTGATAATCGCCATGGATGACGATGATGCTACGGGCATCACCGTCAACTTTCGCTCTTCCATTTGGCACTCCCCAACCTTCGAGCTCGGCTCACTTATCGTTGGCCAACGGTGTCCTCTCCACCACAATTCGCTTTCCCGCAGGGCTGATGGGAGAATGCCGTGGGTGATTAGGTCTGCGGGGTCGTCTGACCCGGGGCAGTGATTCCAATCCTTGGGATCTGTGAGCGCTGGTAACTCTGAGACTCGATTTGCTACTGTAATAACCGATGTGGACGCAGCAGCAACTTTTGCAAGATTCCTTTATTGCACGAAAAACAAGGGTTTATGTAGGCACGATGCATCGTTTATCGGCACACTTGCGATGGGTTTAAACACGGGAGACATGCGCACAAGATAGCCAACTCAGTCACGCTCTGTTATCACATCCCTTCCCACCTAGTAATCAATGCCATCACGAAGCACTGGTCAACGTACACGATTAGACCTACGGCATGCTTGCGGAACTTCTGGACTAGGCGATCTCTGCACTGCAGTTTCAGTCGCTGGAAGCTTGAAGCTGGGGTTAACGTGAGAGACTATCGCTACAGCATCCCATGCTCTCCGCACGTGGTTGCGATGACGTCGGTGTACTGAACCATCAGAAGTCTGTACCTTGCACATGATGTGGCCCAAGCGACTCAGTATCCGTGCGACCCGAGACTTCGGACCACGCGAGAAGTTCCGCACATACACGGAGTAACCGTGTAGAAACTCCCCCGAGGATGGCGACTTGGTACATCCAGGGCCTTTTGCGCCAGGGTGCAGTCTTGACAAGACAGAGCAGAAGCTCCTGCCCAGCATGAGTTCTGCTGGCGTCTTCCCAGTTCCGAGTGAGGCGTGGAGTGCTGCTTGAATAAAAAACGATAAACTTTACACGCCACTGTGCCCTGGCTCTGCTTTCGGAGCGCACACTTTAGCTCGCGAACAACGCGTTCAGCCCTTCCGTTGCTTGCGGGATGGTATGGCGCTGTGTACATGTAGCGCACGCCATGTTTGTTCAAGAAAGGTTTCATTTCGTTGCTCGAAAAGGCTGTGCCGTTATCAGAAACAACCAACTCCGGCAATACATATGAAGCAAACATTCTTCGCAGTTTTTCGATCGCAGCTGAGGGATGAAGCGATGGTATTATCTCGATATCGGTACAGTTTGATAGCGCGTCCACGACAACAAGATAGAAAACTCCCTTAACCGGCCCTGCAAAATCTATGTGAATACTGCTCCACGGGCTTTCGGGTTTCGTCCAAAAATGCACAGGCGTTTTAGCTTCGCTTTGCCTGTTCTCTTGACAGAGCTTGCAATGACGCACGAATTCTTCAATCTGGGCATCGATCTTCGGCCACCACACATATGACCTTGCCAGAGCTTTCATGGCCGTTATGCCAGGGTGATTTGCATGCAGAATGGCGAGGACATTTTCTATCAGTTCTTTTGGCAGAATGACCCTATTACCCCACAGAAGGCAGTCACGGTGAAAAGCCAGCTCTCCGCGCCTCACCTGATAAGCAGTATATTCTGGGGGCACACCTTGTTCTGGCCGGCCAGTTGCCACTCATTTCTTCACCCGCGATAGGCAAGGATCACGCATAGTGGCTGATGCGACGTCTGCTGCGCTCACAGGAGG